>NC_016089.4:21214924-21216807 GCF_000004515.6 Glycine max
CGCAACTTTTTTTACAAACGTTGGCCAATAATATTTTTTTATGGTAGAGGATGCTTTTTTGTACGGTGTTGCCGTAAAAATTTACAATGTAGGTCGGCTAGGTTTTTTCGTTCGAGATGAACCGAAGTTGTGTTTCGACCGACACCAGCATGTTTTCATTTGCTAGGCATGGAAAACATTAACCAAACTTTCCAAAAAAACATGATTCACCGGGTGACGCAGATCGAACATTTCCTATTAGACATCATCCATATATTATTCAGGGATTGAATAGAAAATACAATAACTGACATCGGTCGTTGTAAAGCCGTGACTGATATTTTCCAGCCGACATTGTGCAATTTTTTTTACAAACGCTGGCCGATAATATTTTTGTATGGCAGAGGATGCTTTTTTGTTTGGTGTTGCCGTAAAAATTTACAATGTAGGTCGGCTAGGTTTTTTCATTCGAGATGAACCGAAGTTGTGTTTCGACCGACACCAGCATGTTTTCATTTGCTAGGCATGGAAAACATTAACCAAACTTTGCAAAAAAAACATGATTCACCGGATGACGCCGATCGAACATTTCCTAATAGACATCATCCAAATATTATTCAGGAATTGAATAGAAAATACAATAGCCGACATCGGTCGTTGTAAAGCCACGACTCATATTTTTCCGCCAATAATATTTTTTATTGTAGATGAAGCTTTTTTGTTTGGTGTTCCGTCAAAATTTATAATGTAGGTCGGCTAGGTTTTTTCATTCGAGTCAACCGAAGTTGTGTTTCGGGCGACACTAGCATGTTTTCATTTGCTAGGCATGGAAAACATTAACCAAGCTCGAAAAAAAAACATGATTCCCCGATACTGATTGAAACAAATGCTAGCCGACGTCGGCCAGGAAAGTTTACCAATCGAGGTCTAAAATAAAATCACCGGGTGACGCCGATCGAACATTTCCTAATGGACATCTTCGAAATATTATTAAGGGATTGAATGGAAAATAAAATTGCCGACATCGATTATTGTAAAGTCGTGACTGATATTTTTAAGCCGAAATTATGCAATTTTTTTAAAAAATGTTTACAATATTTTTTTACGGTAGAGGATGCTTTTTGTTCGGTGTTGCCATAAAAATTTACAATGTACGTCGGCTAGGTTTTTTCGTTCGAGCTCAACCGAAGTTGTGGTTCGACCAACACCGGCATGTTTTCATTCGCTCGGCAACGAGAACATTAGTCCACCTCGGAATAAAACTTGATTCACTGATACTGATCCAAAAAAATGCTAGCCGACGTCGACGAGGAAAGATCAACGATCGAGGTTTAAAAAAGAAGCATCATCGGATGACGCCGATCGAACATTTCCTATTAGACATCATCCAAATATTATTCAGGGATTGAATAGAAAATACAATAACCGACATCGGTCGTTGTAAAGCCGCGAATGATATTTTCCGGCTGACTTTGCGCAATTTTTTTTACAAACGCTGGCCGATAATAATTTATTATGGTAGAGGATGCTTTTTTGTTCGTTGTTGCAATAAAAATTACAATGTAGGTCGGCTAGGTTTTTTCGTTCGAGCTCAACCGAAGTAGTGTGTCGACCGACACCAGCATGTTTTCGTTTGCTAGGCATGGAAAACATTAACCAACCTTGGCAAAAACACATGATTCCTCGATACTGATCGAAAAAAATGGTAGCCGACGTCTGCCCGGAAAGTTTACCGTTCAAGGTTTGAAAAAGAGGTATCACCCGATGACGTTGATCGAACATTTCCTAATAGACATCATCCAAATATTATTCAGGGATTGAATAGAAAATAGAATAGCCGATATCGATCATTGTATAGCCACGACTGATATTTTTAAGCCGAAATTACTCAATTTTTTTTACAT
>NC_016089.4:21225887-21227025 GCF_000004515.6 Glycine max
CATGCCGGTGTCGGTCGAACCACAACTTCGGCTGAGCTCGAATTGAAAAACCTAGCCGACGTACATTGTAAATTTTTACGGCAATACCGATCAAAAAAGCATCCTCTACCGTAAAAAAATATTATCGGCCAACATTTGTAAAAAAAATTGCGCAATGTCGGCTGAAAAATATCAGTCGGGGCTTTCCACCGACCGATGTCAGCTATTGTGTTTTGTATTCAATCCCTGAATTATATTTGGATGATGTCTAATAGGAAATGTTTGATCGGCGTCATCCGATAATGCTTCTTTTTTAAACCTCGATCGTTGATCTTTCCTCGTCCACGTCGACTAGCATTTTTTTGGATCAGTATCGGTGAATCAAGTTTTATTCCGAGGTGGGCTAATGTTTTCATTGCCGAGCGAATGAAAACATGCCAGTGTCGGTCGAACCACAACTTCGGTTGAGCTCGAACGAAAAAACCTAGCCGACGTACATTGTAAATTTTTATGGCAACACCGAACAAAAAGCATCCTCTATCGTAAAAAAATTTTATCGGCCAGCGTTTGTAAAAAAAATTGTCGAATGTCGGCAGGAAAATATCAGTCGCGACTTTACACCGACCGATGTCGGTTATTGTATTTTCTATTCAATCCCTAAATAATATTTGGATGATGTCTAATAGGAAATGTTCGATCGGCGTCATCCGGTGATGCTTCTTTTTTAAACCTAGATCGTTGATCTTTCCTTGTCGACATCAGCTACGATTTTTTTCGACCAGTATCGGTGAATCAAGTTTTCTTACGAGGTGGGCTATGTTTTCGTTGTTGAGCAAATGAAAACATGCCGGTGTCGGTTGAACCACAACTTCGGTTGAACTCGAACGAAAAAACCTAGCCGACGTACATTGTAAATTTTTATGGCAACACCGAAAAAAAAAGCATCTTCTACCGTAAAAATTATTATCGGCCAGCGTTTGTAAAAAAAATTGTGCAATGTCGGCAGGAAAATATCAGTCGCGACTATACAATGACCGATGTCGGTTATTGTATTTTCTATTCAATCCCTAAATAATATTTGGATGATGTCTAATAGGAAATGTTCGATCGGCGTCATCCGGTGATGCTTCTTTTTTAAACCTAGATCGTTGATCTTTCC
>NC_016089.4:21227125-21233032 GCF_000004515.6 Glycine max
GCTATGTTTTCGTTGTTGAGCAAATGAAAACATGCCGGTGTCGGTTAAACCACAACTTCGGTTGAACTCGAACGAAAAAACCTAGCCGACGTACATTGTAAATTTTTATGGCAACACCGAAAAAAAAAGCATCTTCTACCGTAAAAATTATTATCGGCCAGCGTTTGTAAAAAAAATTGTGCAATGTCGGCAGGAAAATATCAGTCGCGACTATACAATGACCGATGTCGGTTATTGTATTTTCTATTCAATCCCTGAATTCTATTTGGATGATGTCTAATAGGAAATGTTCGATCGGCGTCATCCGGTGATGCTTCTTGATGAGAATCCTAAAATAGGTCAAATACAGGCTAAAGGCCCAATGGAGAAGGACGAAGGCTCAAGTGGAGAAGGACAAAGCCCCCGAGTGGAGAAGGATGAAGGCCTAGAGGCAGAGACACTATCAAGACTATTAATTGTTGCTGAAGGCCCAAACTAATTTGAAGGCTCAAGTTAAATAAGTTTTTAGTTATAATTTATTGTTATTGTAATTTTGGCCCAAACTGTTTAGAAGGCCCATGTCTATTTTTATCTTTTTGTTCAGCTACACTATAAGTATTGGTTTTTGTTTTGAATAAAAAAAACTTTTGGCATTTTGATAAAATTTGGTGAGAGTTTCTCTCTGGGTTCCTTGTTGAACCAATATCAGACTTATCAAGGTAATCCTAGTGGCATCTACCCTGACTTATCTTCCTTCACCGGAAGTGGCGTCTACCCTGACTTATCTTCCTTTACCGGAAGTGGCGTCATCCAAACTCTGTAACATGTATCAAACGATCCGCCCCGTAAGGTTCACATCATCTAGTATCAGAGCTTTGGCTCTTGATACAGGTTCTATCCTATCCTATTATTTTCCTTTGTAATTTGTCCAGGTTCGTGTTTTGTCCTTGTTCTGTTATTTGTTTTCATGTTTGCGTCTTGTTGCGTTGTTGTTTGTGTCTTTGTTTGGTTCTTGTTCTTGTTCTTGTTTCTTGTGTCTTTCAGACTTTGTGTCAAAAAAAAATCTGTTTGAGTTTTATTTCAAGTTTAAAAAAAAAGTTGCAGAAATTTAAAAAAAAAAGAGAAGAAAACAAAAAAAAAAGAAAAGAAAAGAAAAGAAAGTGGGGTGTTTGATCTTTGAACACGAAATTGAGGAAGTTAGAGGCTTTTTTTTGGCAGAAAATCGTGTACCAAATCCCCTTATCTAGATTCTCCTCTGAATTTTGAGCGTTTTGATATATAGTGGGCCTCAAACAGACAATCGTAGCAAAAGTTATGAGCATTTGAAGTTTACTTGTCATATCTGTTATCTTATCTGCTATCCTATCTATTATCTTATTTGTTATCATATTTGTTATCCAAATTAAATCTAATTTGTTATCCAAATCTGATCTGTTATCCAAATCAAATCAAGTCTAATCTGTTATCCAAATCAAATCCAATCTGCTATCCAAATCAAATCTAAATCCAAATCAAGTCTAATCTGTTAACCAAAATCAAATCTGATTTGTTATCCAAATTAAATCTGCTACACAGTCTGTGATAATTAAACTGTCTTTCTTGTTATATACCTTGTGTGTCTAATTTGATTCATCCAGGAACTTAAGAGGGAGTGAGTGGTAAAAGGCAAGAGTGAAAACATCACACAAAAGCCTAGCATCAAACACGAGTGAACTACCATCAAAGAGAGAAACACGTGAGTAGAGTGTGGTGAGGTCCTGAATTTTTTTTTTAATTTACTGCAAAATTCTTTGTTCCTTAATCATGACAAGAGCTGGTGACAATGGTGGTGTATATCATCAACTGGACGAATCTCAGCGCTTATTTCTGGACGCATGGACTACACAAATGCAACGTTTGTTGAACCGTAACAAAGAAGAGCCCTACAGACGAATAGCCAAATCTTCCTCGTTTACTCTTAAACCTCTATCCCCTAGAGAAGTGTGTGATGACCAAATCAGAAGGAGAGAAAAGAGAGAACAAGAGAAAGAAAATAGTGAGGCACCCCAAAGGAATATGAAAAAGAACAGTGATACACCCGAGGAAAAGAGTGATACACAAGAGAGAGAGAGTGATAATTCTAATCAGTTAACTATTTATGTTTCTCCTAGTGTTCAACCCTTATTGCAAGAATTTAAAGATGTCTTTCCCAAGGAGATTCCTCATGGACTGCCACCTTCAAGAAGCATAGAACATCAACTTGATCTAATGATGAGAATCCAAAAATAGGCCAAATACAGGCTAAAGGCCCAAGTGGAGAAGGACTAAGGCTCAAGTGGAGAAGGACAAAGCCCCCAAGTGGAGAAGGATGAAGGCCCAAGTGGAGAAGGATGAAGGCCTAGAGGCAGAGACACTATCAAGACTATTAATTGTTGTTGAAGGCCCAAACTAATTTGAAGACTCAAGTTAAATAAGTTTTTAGTTATAATTTATTGTTATTGTAATTTTGGCCCAAACTGTTTAGAAGGCCCATGTCTATTTTTATCTTTTTGTTCAGCTACACTATAAGTATTGGTTTTTGTTTTGAATAAAAAAAACTTTTGGCATTTTGATAAAATTTGGTGAGAGTTTCTCTCTGGGTTCCTTGTTGAACCAATATCAGACTTATCAAGGTAATTCTTGTGGCGTCTACCCTGACTTATCTTCCTTCACTGGAAGTGGCGTGTACCCTGACTTATCTTTCTTCACCGGAAGTGGCATCTACCCTGACTTATCTTCCTTCACCGGAAGTGGCGTCTACCCTGACTTATCTTCCTTTACCGGAAGTGGCGTCATCCAAACTCTGTAACCTGTATCAAACGATCCGCCCTGTAAGGTTCACATCACTTCTTTTTTAAACCTCGATCGTTGATCTTTCCTCGTCGACGTCGGCTAGCAGTTTTTTCGATCAGTATCGTTGAATCAAGTTTCCTTTCGAGGTGGGCTAATGTTTTCGTTAGCGAACAAATGAAAACATGCCGGTGTCGGTCGAAACACAACTTCGGTTGAGCTCGAACGAAAAAACATAGCCGATGTACATTGTAAATTTTTACGGCAACACCGAACAAAAAAGCATCCTCTACCGTAAAAAAATATTATCGGCCAGCGTTTGTCAAAAAAACTGCTCAATGTCGGGAGGAAAATGTGAGTCGCGACTTTACACAGACCGATGTCGGTTATTGTATTTTCTATTCAATCCCTGAATAATATTTGGATGATGTCTAATAGGAAATGTTCGATCGACGTCATCCGGTGATTCTTCTTTTTCAAACCTCGATCGTTGATCTTTCCTCGTCGATGTCGGCTAGCATTTTTTTCGATCAGTATCGGTGAATCAAGTTTCCTTCCGAGGTGGGCTAATGTTTTCCTTAGCGAACAAATGAAAACATGCCGGTGTCGGTCGAACCAAAACTTCGATTGAGGTCGAACAAAAAAACCTAGCCGACGTAGATTGTAAATTTTTACGGCAACACCGAACAAAAAAGCATCCTCTACCGTAAAAAAATACTATTGGCCAGTGTTTGTCAAAAAAATTGCTCTATGTCGGGAGGAAAATGAGAGTCGCGACTTTACAACGACCGATGTCGGTTATTGTATTTTCTATTCAATCCCTGAATAATATTTGGATGATGTCTAATAGGAAATGTTCAATCGGCGTCATCCGGTGATGCTTCATTTTTAAACCTCGATCGTTGATCTTTCCTCGTTGACGTCGGCTAGCATTTTATTCGATCAGTATCGGCGAATCAAGTTTTTTTCCGAGGTGGGCTAATGTTTTTGTTGCCAAGCAAATCAAAACATGCCACTGTCGGTCGAACCACAACTTCGATTGAGGTCGAACGAAAAAACCTAGCCGACGTAGATTGTAAATTTTTACGGCAACACCGAACAAATGTTCGATCGACGTCATCCGGTGATTCTTCTTTTTTAAACCTCGATCGTTGATCTTGATGTGAACCTGACTAGGAGCGGATCGCTTGATACAGGCTTTAGAGTCACTTCCGGTGAAGGAAGATAAGTCAGGGTAGACGCCACTTCCGGTGAAGGAAGATAAGTCCGGGTAGACGCCACAAGGATTACCTTGATAAGTCTGATAATTAGTTCAACAAGGAACCCAGAGAGAAACTCTCACCCAATTTTATGAAAATGCCAAAAGTTTTTTTTTTATTCAAAACAAAAACCAATACTTATAGTGTAGCTGAACAAAAAGATAAAAATAAACATGGGCCTTCTAAACAGTTTGGGCCAAAATTAGAATAAAAATAAATTATAACTAAAAACTTATTTAAATTGGGCCTTCAAATTAGTTTGGGCCTTCAGCAACAATTAATAGTCTTGATAGTGTCTCTGCCTCTGGGCCTTCATCCTTCTCCACTCGGGGCCTTCGTCCTTCTCCACTTGGGCCTTTAGCCTGTATTTGGCCAGTTTGATGATTCTCATCAGATCTTTCCTCGTCGACGTCGGCTAGCATTTTTTTTCGATCAGTATCGGTGAATCAAGTTTCCATCCGAGGTGGGCTAATGATTCCGTTAGCGAACAAATGAAAACATGCCGCTGTCGGTCGAACCACAACTTTGATTGAGGTCGAACGAAAAAACCTAGCTGACGTACATTGTAAATTTTTACGGCAACACGAAACAAAAAAGAATCCTCTACCGTAAAAAAATATTATCGGCCAGCGTTTGTCAAAAAAATTGCTCAATGTCGGGAGGAAAATGTGAGTCGCGACTTTACAACGACCGATGTCGGTTATTGTATTTTCTATTCAATCCCTGAATAATATTTGGATGATGTCTAATAGGAAATGTTCAATCGGCGTCATCCGGTGATGCTTCTTTTTCAAACCTCGATCTTTAATCTTTACTCGTCGACGTCGGCTAGCATTTTTTTTATCAGTATCGGTGAATCAAGTTTTCTTCCGAGGTGGGCTAATGATTCCGTTGCCGAGCAAATGAAAACATGCCGCTGTCGGTCGAACCACAACTTTGATTGAGGTCGAACGAAAAAACCTAGCTGACGTAGATTGTAAATTTTTACGGCAACACGGAACAAAAAAGCATCCTCTACCGTAAAAAAATATTTTCGGCCAGCGTTTGTCAAAAAATTTGCTCAATGTCGGGAGGAAAATGTGAGTCGCGACTTTACAACGACCGATGTCGGTTATTGTATTTTCTATTCAATCCCTGAATAATATTTGGATTATGTGATGAGAACGAATAGCCAAATCTTCCTCATTTACTCTTAAACCTCTATCCCCTAGAGAAGTGTGTGATAACCAAATCAGAATGGGAGAAAAGAGAGAACAAGAGAAAGAAAATAGTGAGGCACCACAAAGGAATATGAAAAAGAAGAGTGATACACCCGAGGAAAAGAGTGATACACATAAGAGAGAGAGTGATACACATGAGAGAAAATTTAATTATTTTGCAGAGGCGAGTGAAGTGAGGAAAGTGTTACCTGCTCATGAACCACTCAATCTACAGTATTGCAAAGACAGTAAAATTTCTACTGATAATTCTAATGAGTTTACTATTTCTATTTCTCCTAGTGTTCAACCATTATTGCAGGAATTTAAAAATGTCTTTCCTAAGGAGATTCCTCATGGACTACCACCTTCAAGAGGCATAGAACATCAAGTTGATCTCCTCCACGGAGCATCATTGCCTAACAGGCCAACTTACAGAAGCAATCCCCTAGAGACTCAACGTAAGGATGCACATGCCAAAGTTGAGTATGTGAAAAGATTGTATGACCAAGTGAAGGTGCAAATTGCAAAGAAGAATGAAAGCTATGCCAAGCAAGCCAACAAGAAAAGGAAGGAAGTGGTACTTGAACCCGGTGATGATCCTAGACATTTGAGGACAAATGTTTTCGAAGAAGGAGGGAATGATGAGAATCATGAAACTGGCC
>NC_016089.4:21233217-21235526 GCF_000004515.6 Glycine max
TGTAATTTTAGCCCAAACTGTTTAGGAGGCCCATGCCTATTTTTATCTTTTTGTTCAGCTACACTATAAGTATTGGTTTTTGTTTTGAATAAAAAAAACTTTTGGCATTTTGATAAATTTGGTGAGAGTTTCTCTCCGGGTTCCTTGTTGAACCAATTATCAGACTTATCAAGGTAATCCTTGTGGCGTCTACCCTGACTTATCTTCCTTCACTGGAAGTGGCGTCTACCCAGACTTATCTTCCTTCACCGGAAGTGGCGTCTACCCTGACTTATCTTCCTTCACCGGAAGTGGCGTCATCCAAACCTTCGTAGCCTGTATCAAACGATCCGCTCCTACTCAGGTTCACATCATTATGTCTAATAGGAAATGTTCGATCGGCGTCATCCGGTGATGCTTCTTTTTTAAACCTCGATCATTGATCTTTCCTAGTCGACGTCGGCTAGCATTTTTTTCGATCAGTATCGGCGAATCAAGTTTTCTTCCGATGTGGGCTAATGTTTTTGTTGCCGAGCAAATGAAAACAACCTGGTGTCGGTCGAACCACAACTTCGGTTGAGCTCGAACGAAAAAAACTAGCCGACGTAGATTGTAAGTTTTTACGGCAACACCGAACAGAAAAGCATCCTCTACCGTAAAAAAATATTATCGGCCAGCGTTTGTAAAAACAATTGCGCAATGTCGGGAGGAAAATCTGAGTCGCGACTTTACGACGACCGATGTCGGTTATTGTATTTTCTATTCAATCCCTGAATAATATTTTGATGATGTCTAATAGGAAAAGCTCAATCGGCGTCATCCGATGATGCTTCATTTTTAAACCTCGATCGTTGATCGTCCCTCGGCGACGTCGGCTAGCATTTTTTTTTGTCAGTATCGGTGAATCAAGTTTTCTTCCGAGGTGGGCTAATATTTTTATTGCCGAGAAAATGAAAACATGCCGCTGTCGGTCGAACCACAACTGTGATTGAGGTCGTACGAAAAAACCTAGCTGACATAGATTGTAGATTTTTAAGGCAACACGGAACAAAAAAGCATCCTCTACCGTAAAAAAATATTATCGGCCAGCATTTGTCAAAAAAATTGCTCATTGTCGGGAGGAAAATGTGAGTCGCGACTTTACAATGACCGATGTCGGTTATTGTATCTTCTATTCAATCCCTGAATAATATTTGGATGATGTCTAATAGGAAATGTTCGATCGACGTCATCCGGTGATTCTTCTTTTCTAAACCTTGATCGTTGATCTTTCCTCGTCGACGTCGGCTAGCATTTTTTTCGACCAGTATCGGTGAATCAAGTTTCCTTCCGAGGTGGGCTAATGTTTTCATTAGCGAACAAATGAAAACTTGCCGGTGTCGGTCGAACCACAACTTCGATTGAGGTCGAACGAAAAAACCTAGCCGACGTACATTGTAAATTTTTACGGCAACACCGACCAAAAAAGCATCCTCTACCGTAAAAAAATATTATCGGTCAGCGTTTGTAAAAACAATTGCGCAATGTCGGGAGGAAAATCTGAGTCGCGACTTTACGACGACCGATGTCGGTTATTGTATTTTCTATTCAATCCCTGAATAATATTTTGATGATGTCTAATAGGAAAAGCTCAATCGGCGTCATCCGGTGAAGCTTCTTTTTTTAAACCTCGACCGTTGATCGTCCCTCGGCGACGTCGGCTAGCATTTTTTTTTTGTCAGTATCGGTGAATCAAGTTTTCTTCCGAGGTGGGCTAATATTTTTATTGCCGAGAAAATGAAGACATGCCGCTGTCGGTCGAACCACAACTGTGATTGAGGTCGTACGAAAAAACCTAGCTGACATAGATTGTAAATTTTTAAGGCAACACGGAACAAAAAAGCATCTCTACCGTAAAAAAATATTATCGGCCAGCGTTTTTTCAAAAAAATTGCTCAATGTCGAGAGGAAAATCTGAGTCGCGACTTTACGACGACCGATGTCGGTTATTGTATTTTCTTTTCAATCCTTGAATAATATTTTGATGATGTCTAATAGGAAATGTTCAATCGGCGTCATCCGGTGATGCTTCTTTTTTAAACCTCGACCGTTGATCTTTCCTCGTCGACGTCGGCTAGCATTTTTTTCGATCAGTATCGGCGAATCAAGTTTTTTTTCTGAGGTGGGTTAATGTTTTTGTTGCCGAGAAAACCAAAACATGCCGTTGTCGGTCGAACCACAACTTCGATTGAGGTCAAACGAGAAAACCTAGCCGACTTATATTGTAAATTTTTACGGCAACACTGAACAAAAAAGCATCCTCTACCATAAAAAAATATTATCGGCCAGCG
>NC_016089.4:21235626-21239113 GCF_000004515.6 Glycine max
CCGATGTCGGTTATTGTATTTTCTATTCAATCCCTGAATAATATTTTGATGATGTCTAATAGGAAAAGCTCAATCGGCGTCATCCGATGATGCTTCATTTTTAAACCTCGACCGTTGATCGTCCCTCGGCGACGTCGGCTAGCATTTTTTTTTGTCAGTATCGGTGAATCAAGTTTTCTTCCGAGGTCGGCTAATATTTTTATTTCCGAGAAAATGAAAACATGCCACTGTCGGTCGAACCACAACTGTGATTGAGGTCGTACGAAAAAACCTAGCTGCATAGATTGTAAATTTTTAACGCAACACGGAACAAAAAAGCATCCTCTACCGTAAAAAAAAATTATCGGCCAGCGTTTGTCAAAAAAATTGCTCAATGTCGGGAGGAAAATGTGAGTCGCGACTTTACAACGACCGATGTCGGTTATTGTATTTTCTATTCAATCCCTGAATAATATTTGGATGATGTCTAATAGGAAATGTTCGATCGACGTCATCCGGTGATTCTTCTTTTTTAAACCTTGATCGTTGATCTTTCCTCGTCGACGTCGGCTAGCATTTTTGTCGATCAGTATCGGTGAATCAAGTTTCCTTCCGAGGTGGGCTAATGTTTTCGTTAGCGAACAAATGAAAACATGCCGGTGTCGGTCGAACCACAACTTCGATTGAGGTCGAACGAAAAAACCTAGCCGACGTACATTGTAAATTTTTACGGCAACACTGACCAAAAAAGCATCCTCTACCGTAAAAAAATATTATTGGCCAGCGTTTGTAAAAAAAAATTGCGCAATGACGGAAGGAAAATATTAGCCGCGACTTTACAACGACCGATGTCGGTTATTGTATTTTTTATTCTATCCCTAAATAATATTTAGATGATGTCTAATAGGAAAAGCTCAATCGGCGTCATCCGGTGATGCTTCTTTTTTAAACCTCGACCGTTGATCGTCCCTCGGCGACGTCGGCTAGCATTTTTTTTTGTCAGTATCGGTGAATCAAGTTTTCTTCCGAGGTGGGCTAATATTTTTATTGCCGAGAAAATGAAAACATGCCGCTGTCGGTCGAACCACAACTGTGATTGAGGTCGTACGAATAAACCTAGCTGACATAGATTTTAAATTTTTAAGGCAACACGGAACAAAAAAGCATCCTCTACCGTAAAAAAAATATTATCGGCCAGCGTTTTTTCAAAAAAATTGCTCAATGTCGAGAGGAAAATCTGAGTCGCGACTTTACGACGACCGATGTCGGTTATTGTATTTTCTTTTCAATCCCTGAATAATATTTGGATGATGTCTAATAGGAAATGTTCAATCGGCGTCATCCGGTGATGCTTCTTTTTTAAACCTCGATCTTTGATCTTTCCTCGGCGACGTCAGCCAGCATTTTTTTTTATCAGTATCGGTGAATCAAGTTTTCTTGATGAGGACATGGCCAAGAGCAAGGGCAAGGATCCACTTGAAGGACTTGGAGGACCTATGACAAGGGTTAGAGCAAGGAAAGCCAAGGAAGCTCTTCAACAAGTGTTGTCCATACTATTTGAATACAAGCCCAAGTTTCAAGGAGAAAAGTCCAAGGTTGTGAGTTGTATCATGGCCCAAATGGAGGAGGACTAAATGACACCACTTTGTTTCAATTTTAGAGTGTTTAGTTTGTCTAAATAATGGCCCAATCCTTGTAAAGTTGGCTGACCAAAAATATGTTTTGGGTTAATCAACTAAAGGGCTTTAGTTAGGTTTAGTTCAAGTTGTAATAAGGGCCCAATTGGCAACCTAGGCATCAGCCTTTTGGGAGACCAAATGGTGGCTGACTTGTTGGCTGTTGGGGGTGACTTTTGGTTGCCACAATTTCAGTTACACTCAGCCATTAAGTTTTTTTTAATTCCCTAGGTTAATGGTATTAAGTTATTTTAATTATAGGTTAGTGGGTCATTACTAAAATCTGCTGTAAAGCTTCTATATAAGCTGAGCCATTTTATCAATAAACACAAGTTGAGTTTTATTCAGAAAATTAGAGTTTATCTCTTTATCTTTGTGAGAGTGATTCTCCTAAATTCTTGAGTGATTCAAGAACACCCTGGCTGTATCAAAGGACTTTCACAACCTTTGTGTGTTGCCCTCGCTGGAAAGAGTGATTCTTTCCTTCCTTTCATCTTCACCCTTGTTCTTTCAAACCACAATTCCAGAAAATTCACCTCTGCCCAGAATTATCTCGAGGCAATAACTCCCATTTTACACACTCAAATTAAGTGATTCTTGAGCCTAAATTGAATTTCAAAACGAGAACTTTGACCTCGTTTGGAATCACCTCATTTGGAGCCCTGTAGCTTCAGTTATTTCCATTTCTATATTTCTGCCCAACCACCATTTAACCTACGTTTTATCATCCCATTCATCCATTTTATGCCAAAAACCACCTTATTAAGACCCACGAAATTAACCACCTTATTTTCCATCCTTTCCTTAATCAATTTCCGCATTTTCCATCAAGGTTTAATCCTAGACGATCCTAAGTCAGCCCTTGTGCCATGAGGGTTCATATCATTTCTTCTGAGGTGGGCTAATATTTTTGTTGCCAAGAAAATGAAAACAAGCTGGTGTCGGTCGAAACACAACTTCGGTTGAGCTCGAACGAAAAAAACTAGCCGACGTAAATTGTAAATTTTTACGGCATCACCGAACAAAAAAGCATCCTCTACCTTAAAAAAATATTATCGGCCAGCGTTTGTCAAAAAAATTGCTCAATGTCGGGAGGAAAATCTGAGTCGCGACTTTACGACGACCGATGTCGGTTATTGTATTTTCTATTCAATCCCTGAATAATATTTTGATGATGTTTAATAGGAAATGCTCAATCTGCGTCATCGGGTGATGCTTCTTTTTTAAACCTCGACCGTTGATCGTTCCTCGGCGACGTAGGCTAGCATTTTTTTTTGTCAGTATCGGTGAATCAAGTTTTCTTCCAAGGTGGGCTAATATTTTTATTGCCGAGAAAATGAAAACATGCTGCTGTCGGTCGAACCACAACTTCGGTTGAGCTGGAACGAAAAAACCTAGCCGACATACATTCAACACCGTACAAAAAAGCATCCTCTACCCTAAAAAATATTATCGGCCAGCGTTTGTCAAAAAAATTGCTCAATGTCGGGAGGAGAATGTGAGTCGCGACTTTACAATGACTGATGTCGGTTATTGTATTTTCTATTCAATCCCTGAATAATATTTTGATGATGTCTAATAGGAAATGTTCAATCGGCGTCATCCGGTGATGCTTCTTTTTTAAACCTCGATCTTTGATCTTTCCTCGGCGACGTCGGCTAGCAATTTTTTTTTATCAGTATCGGTGAATCAAGTTTTCTTCCGAGGTGGGCTAATATTTTTGTTGCCGAGAAACTGAAAACATGCTGGTGTCGGTCAAACCACAACTTCGGTTCAGCTCGAACGAAAAAACCTAGCCGACGTACATTGTAAATTTTGACGGCAACACCGAA
>NC_016089.4:21239441-21243238 GCF_000004515.6 Glycine max
ATTTTATATTCAATCCCTGAATAATATTTGGATGATGTCTAATAGGAAATGTTCGATCGGCGTCATCCGGTGATGCTTCTTCTTTAAACCTCGATCGTTGATCTTTCCTCGTCGACGTCGGCTAGCATTTTTTTCGATCAGTATCGGCGAATCAAGTTTTCTTCCGAGGTGGGCTAATGTTTTTGTTGCCGATTAAATTAAAACATGCCGCTTTCAGTCGAACCACAACTTCGATTGAGGTCGAACGAAAAAACCTAGCCAACGTAGATTGTAAATTTTTACGGCAACACCGAACAAAAAAGCATCCTCTACCTTAAAAAAATATTATCGGCCAACGTTTGTTAAAAAAATTGCGCAATGTCGGCTGAAAAATATCAGTCGGCTATTGTATGTTCTATTCAATCCCTGAATAATATTTGGATGATGTCTAATAGGAAATGTTCAATCGGCGTCATCCGGTGATGCCTCTTTTTTAAACCTCCATCGTTGATCTTTCCTCATCCACGTCAGTTAGCATTTTTTTTTATCATTATCGGTGAATCAAGTTTTTTTCCAAGCTGGGCTAATGCTGTCGTTGCCGAGCAATTGAAAACATGCCGGGGTCGGTCGAACCACAACTTCGGTTGAGCTCGAACGAAAAAACCTAGCCGACGTACATTGTAAATTTTTACGGCAACACCGAACCAAAAAGCATCATCTACCCTAAAAATATATTATCGGCCAGCGTTTGTCAAAAAACTTGCTCAAAGTCGGCTGAAAAATATCAGTCGGGGCTTTACATCGACCTATGTCGGTTATTGTATTTTCTGTTCAATTCCTGAATAATCTTTGGATGATGTCTAATAGGAAATGTTCAATCGGGGTCATCCGGTGATGCTTCTTCTTTAAACCTCGATCGTTGATCTTTCCTCGTCGACGTCGGCTAGCATTTTTTTCGATCAGTATCGGCGAATCAAGTTTTCTTCCGAAAATTAATGTTGCTGAAGGCCCAAACTAATTTGAAGGCCCAAGTTAAATATGTTTTTAGTTATAATTTTTATTTATTGTAGTTTTGGCCCAACCTATTAAGAAGGCCCTTACGGCAACTGATGAGAATCATGAAACTGGCCAAATACAGGCTAAAGGCCCAAGTGGAGAAGGACGAAGGCCTAAGTGGAGAAGGACAAAGCCCCCGAGTGGAGAAGGATGAAGGCCCAAGTGGAGAAAGATGAAGGCCCAGAGGCAGAGGCACTATCAAGACAATTAATGTTGCTGAAGGCCCAAACTAATTTGAAGGCCCAAGTTAAATATGTTCAGAGTAATAATTGTCATCCATGGTAGTTTTGGCCCAACCTATTTAGAAGGCCCATGTCTATTTGTATCTTTGTGTCCAGATACACTATAAGTATAGGTTTTTACTTTCAATAAAAAAAACTTTTGGCATTTTGATCAAATTTGGTGAGAGTTTCTCTCCGGGTTCCTTGTTGAACCAATTATCAGACTTATCAAGGTAATCCTTGTGGCGTCTACCCTGACTTATCTTCCTTCACTGGAAGTGGCGTCTACCCAGACTTATCTTCCTTCACCGGAAGTGGCGTCTACCCTGACTTATCTTCCTTCACCGGAAGTGGCGTCATCCAAACCTTCGTAGCCTGTATCAAACGATCCGCCCCGTAAGATTCACATCAGCAACACCGAACAAAAAAGCATCCCCTAACGTAAAAAAATATTATCGGCCTGCGTTTGTAAAAAACAATTGCTCAATGTCGGGAGGAAAATATGAGTCCCGACTTTACAACGACCGATGTCGGTTATTGTATATTCTATTCAATCCCTGAATAATATTTGGATGAAGTCTAATAGGAAATGTTCGATCAGCGTCATCCGGTGATGCTTCTTTTTTAAACCTCGATCTTTGATCTTTCCTCGTCGACGTCGGCTAGAATTTTTTCGATCAGTATCGGTGAATCAAGTTTTCTTCCGAGGTGGGCTAATGTTTCCGTTCCCGAGAAAATGAAAACATGCTGGTGTCGGTCTAACCACAACTTCAGTTGAGCTCGAACGAAAAAACCTAGCCGACGTAGATTGTAAATTTTTACGGCAACACCGAACAGAAAAACATCCTCTACCTTAAAAAAATATTATCGGCCTGCGTTTGTAAAAAAAATTGCGCAATGTCGGCTGAAAAATATCAGTCGGGGCTATACACTGACCGATGTCGGTTGAAAACATGCCGGTGTCGGTCGAACATAAACTTTGGTTGAGCTAGAACGAAAAAACCTAGCCGACGTACATTGTAAATTTTTACGGCAACACCGAACAAAAAAGCATCCTCAACCGTAAAATAATATTATCGGCCAGCGTTTGTAAAAAATATTGTGCAATGTCGGGAGGAAAATATCAGTCGGGGCTTTACAAAGACCGATGTTGGCTATTGTATTTTCTATTCAATCCCTGAATAATATTTGGATGATGTCTAATAGGACATGTTCGATCGGCGACATCCGGTGATGCTTCTTTTTTAACCTCCATCGTTGATCTTTCCTCATCCACGTCAGTTAGCATTTTTTTCGATCATTAACGGTGAATCAAGTTTTTTTCCAAGGTGGGCTAATGCTATCGTTGCCGAACAATTGAAAACATGCCGGTGTCGGTCGAACCACAACTTCGGTTGAGCTCGAACGAAAAAACCTAGCCGATGTACATTGTAAATTTTTACGGCAACACCGAACCAAAAAGCATCCTCTACCGTAAAAATATATTATCGGCCAGCGTTTGTCAAAAACATTTTTCAATGTCGGGAGGAAAATTTGAGTCGCGACTTTACAACGACCGATGTCGGTTATTGTATTTTCAATTCAATCCCTGAATAATATTTGGATGATGTCTAATAGGAAATGTTCGATCGGCGTCATGCGGTGATGCTTCTTTTGTCAACCTCGATCTTTGATCGTCCCTCGGCGACGTCGGCTAGCATTTTTTTGATCAAGTATCGGTGAGTCAAGTATTTTTCCGAGCTGGGCTAATATTTTCGTTGCCGAGCAAATGGAAACATGTCAGTGTCGGTCGAACCACAACTTTGGTTGAGCTCGAACGGATAAACCTAGCCGACGTACATTGTAAAATTTTACGGCAACACCGAGCCAAAAAGCATCCTCTGCCGTTACAAAATATTATCGGCCAGCGTTTGTAAAAAAAAATTGCGCAATGTCGGCAGGAAAATATCAGTTGGGGCTTAACACCGACCGATGTCGGTTGAAAACATGCCGGTGTCGGTCGAACCACAACTTTGGTGTCGCTCGAACGAAAAAACCTAGCCGACGTACATTGTAAATTTTTACGGCAACACCGAACAAAAAAGCATCCTCTACCGTAAAATAATATTATCGGCCAGCGTTTGTAAAAAATATTGCGCAATGTCGGGAGGGAAAATATCAGTCGGGGCTTTACAAAGAACGATGTCGGCTATTGTATTTTCTATTCAATCCCTGAATAATATTTGGATGATGTCTAATAGGAAATGTTTGATTGACGTCATCCAGTGATGCTTCTTTTTTAAACCTTCATCGTTGATCTTTCCTCATCCACGTCAGTTAGCACTTTTTCGATCAGTATCGGTGAATCAAGTTTTTTTCCAAGGTGGGCTAATGCTATCGTTGCCGAGCAATTGAAAACATGCCGGTGTCGGTCGAACCACAACTTCGGTTGAGCTCGAACGAAAAAACCTAGCCGACGTACATTGAAATTTTTACTGCAATCACGCGAATAAAAAGACTGTACCAGGTTCAGTACTCGCGCGGTTCAGGGTTTGTAAAAAA
>NC_016089.4:21243738-21248493 GCF_000004515.6 Glycine max
ACTTTGGTTGAGTTCGAACGAAAAAACCTAGCCGACGTACATTGTAAATTTTACGACAACACCGAACAAAAAAGCATCCTCTACCGTAAAATAATATTATCGGCCAGCGTTTGTAAAAAATATTGTGCAATGTCGGGAGGAAAAATATCAGTCGGGGCTTTACAAAGACCGATGTTGGCTATTGTATTTTCTATTCAATACCTGAATAATATTTGGATGATGTCTACTAGGACATGTTCGATCGGCGACATCCAGTGATGCTTCTTTTTTAAACCTCCATCGTTGATCTTTCCTCATCCACGTCAGTTAGCATTTTTTTCGATCATTAACGGTGAATCAACTTTTTTTCCAAGGTGGGCTAATGCTATCGTTGCCGAGCAATTGAAAACATGCCGGTGTCGGTCGAACCACAACTTCGGTTGAGCTCGAACGAAAAAACCTAGCCGACGTACATTGTAAATTTTTACAGCAACACCGAACAAAAAAACATCCTCTACCTTAAAAAAATATTATCGGCCAACGTTTGTAAGAAAAATTGCGCAATGTCGGCTGAAAAATATCAGTCGGGGCTTAACACCGACCGATGTTGGCTATTGTATTTTCTATTCAATCCCTGAATAATATTTGGATGATGTCTAATAGGAAATGTTCGATCGGCGTCATCCGGTGATGCTTCTTTTTTAAACCTCGATCTTTGATCTTTCCTCGTCGACCTCGGCTAGCATTTTGTCGATCAGTATCGGTGAATCAAGTTTTCATCCGAGGTGGGCTAATGTTTCCAACACCGAGCAAAAAAGCATCCTCTACCGTAAAAAAATATTATCGGCCAGTGTTTGTAAAAAAAATTGCGCAATGTCAGCTGAAAAATATCAGTCGGGGCTTTACACCGACTGATGTCGGTTGAAAACATGTCGGTGTCGGTCGAACCACAACTTTGGTTGAGCTCGAACGAAAAAACCTAGCCACCGTACATTGTAAATTTTTACGGCAACACCGAACAAAAAAGCATCCTCTACCGTAAAAAAATATTATCGGCCAGCGTTTGTAAAAAAAATTGCGCAATGTCGGCTGAAAAATATCAGTCGGGGCTATACACTTACCGGTGTCGGTTGAAAACATGCCGGTGTCGGTCGAACCACAACTTCGGTTGAGGTGGAACGAAAAAACCTAGCCGACGTAGATTGTAAATTTTTACGGCATCACCGAACAAAAAAACATCCTCTACCTTAAAAAAATATTATCGGCCAACGTTGGTAAAAAAAATTGCGGAATGCCGGCTGAAAAATATCAGTCGGGGCTATACACTTACCGATGTCGGTTGAAAACATGCCGGTGTCGGTCGAACCACAACTTCGGTTGGGATGGAACGAAAAAACCTAGCCGACGTAGATTGTAAATTTTTACGGCAACACCGAACAAAAAAACATCCTCTACCTTAAAAAAATATTATCGGCCAACGTTTGTAAAAAAAATTGTGCAATGTCGGCTGAAAAATATCAGTCAGGGCTTTACACCGACCGATGTCGGCTATTGTATTTTCTATTCAATCCCTGAATAATATTTGGATGATGTCTAATAGGAAATGTTCGATCGGCGTCATCCGGTTATGCTTCTTTTTTAAACCTCCATCGTTGATCTTTCCTCATCCACGTCAGTTAACATTTTTTTCGATCATTATTGGTGAATGTCGTTGCCGAGCAATTGAAAACATGCCGGTGTCGGTCGAACCACAACTTCGGTTGAGCTCGAATGAAAAAACCTAGCCCATGTACATTGTAAATTTTTACGGCAACACCAAACCAAAAAGAATCCTCTACCGTAAAAATATATTATCGGCCAGCGTTTGTCAAAAAAATTGCTCAATGTCGGGACGAAAATTTGACTCGAGACTGTACAACGACCGATGTCGGTTATTGTATTTTCTATTCAATCCCTGAATAATATTTGGATGATGTCTAATAGGAAATGTTCGATCGGTGACATCCGGTGATGCTTCTTTTTTAAACCTCGATCGTTGATCTTTCCTCGTCGACGTCGGCTAGCATTTTTTCGATCAGTATCGGCGAATCATGTTTTCTTCCGATGTGGGCTAATGTTTTTGTTGCTGAGCAAATGAAAACATGCAAATGTCGGTCGAACCGCAACTTCGGTTTAGCTCGAACTAAATAACCTAGGCGACGTACATTGTAAATTTTTAAGGCAACACCGAACTAAAAAGCATCCTCTACCGTACAAAAATATTATCGTCCAGCGTTTGTAAAAAAAATTGCGCAATGTCGACTGAAAAATATCAGTCGGGGCTTTACACCGACCGATGTCGGTTGAAAACATGCCGGTGTCGGTCGAACCACAACTTCGATAGAGCTCGAACGAAAAAACCTAGCTGAAGTACATTGTAAATTTTTACGGCAACACCGAACAAAAAACCATCCTCTACCGTAAAAAAATATTATCGGCCAGCGTTTGTAAAAAGCAATTGCTCAATGTCGGGAGGAAAATATGAGTCACGACTTTACAACGACCGATGTCGGTTATTGTATTTTCTATTCAATCCCTGAATAATATTTGGATGATGTCTAATAGGAAATGTTCGATCGGCGTCATCCGGTGATGCTTCTTTTTTAAACCTCGATCGTTGATCTTTCCTCGTCGACGTCGGCTAGCATTTTTTTCGATCAGTATCGGCGAATCAAGTTTTTTTCCGAGGTGGACTTATGTTTATGTTGCTGAGCAAATGAAAACATGCAGCTGTCGGTCGAACCATAACTTCGGTTGAGCTCGAACTAAAAAACCTAGTCGACGTACATTGTAAATTTTTACGGCAACACCGAACTAAAAAGCATCCTCTACCGTAAAAAAATATTATCGGCCAGCGTTTGTAAAACAAAATTGCGCAATATCGGGAGGAAAATATCAGTCGCGACTTTACAACGACCGATGTCGGTTATTGTAATTCTAATCAATCCCTGAATAATATTTGGATGAGGTCTAATAGGAAATGTTCGATCGGCGTCATCCGGTGATGCTTCTATTTTAAATATCGATCGTCAATCTTTCCTCGTCGATGTCGGCTAGCATATTTTTTTTCTCTGTATTGGCGAATAAAGTTTTTTTCCGAGGTGGGCTAACGTTTTTGTTGCTGAGCAAATGAAAACATGCAGTTGTCGGTCGAACCACAACTTCGATTGAGGTCGAACGAAAAAACCTAGCTGATGTACATTGTAAATTTTTACTGCAACACCGAACCAAAAAGCATTCTCTACCGTAAAAATATATTATCGGCCAGCGTTTGTCAAAAAAATTGCTCAATGTCGGGAGGAAAATATGAGTCACGACTTTACAACGACCGATGTCGGCTATTGTATTTTCTATTCAATCCCTGAATAATATTTGGATGTTGTCTAATCGGAAATGTTCGATCGGCGTCATCCGGTGATGCTTCTTCTTTAAACCTCGATCTTTGATCTTTCCTCGTCGACGTCGGCTAGCGTTTTTTTCGATCAGTATCGGCGAATCAAGTTTTCTTCCGAGGTGGGCTAAGTTTCCGTTGCCGATTAAATGAAAACATGCCGCTTTTAGTCGAACCACAACTTCAATTGAGGTCGAACGAAAAAACCTAGGCGATGTAGATTGTAAATTTTTACGGCAACACCGAACAAAAAACCATCCTCTACCGTAAAAAAATATTATCGGCCAGAGTTTGTAAAAAAAAATTGCTCAATGTCGGGAGGAAAATATCAGTCGCGACTTTACAACGACCAATGTCGGTTATTGTAATTCTATTCAATCCCTGAATAATATTTGGATGAGGTCTAATAGGAAATGTTCGATCGGCGTCATCCGGTGATGCTTCTATTTTAAACATCGATCGTCAATCTTTCCTCGTCGATGTCGGCTAGCATATTTTTTTTCTCTGTATTGGCGAATCAAGTTTTTTTCCGAGGTGGGCTAATGTTTTTGTTGCTGACCAAATGAAAACATGCAGCTGTCGGTCGAAGCAAACTTCGATTGAGGTCGAACGAAAAAACCTAGCCGACATAGATTGTAAATTTTTACGGCAACACCAAACAAAAAAGCATCCTCTACCGTAAAAAAATATTATCGGCCAGCGTTTGTAAAAAAAAAATGCGCAATGTCGGCAGGAAAATATGAGTCGCGACTTTACAACAACCGATGTCGGTTATTGTATTTTCTATTCAATCCCTGAATAATATTTGGATGATGTCTAATAGGACATGTTCGATCGGCGTCATCCGGTGATGCTTCTTTTTTAAACCTCGATCGTTGATCTTTCCTAGTCGACGTCGGCTAGCATTTTTTTCGATCAGTATCGGTGAATCAAGTTTTCTTCCGATGTGGGCTAATGTTTTTGTTGCCGAGCAAATGAAAACAAGCTGGTGTCGGTCGAACCACAACTTCGGTTGAGCTCGAACGAAAAAACCTAGCCGACGTACATTGTAAATTTTTACGGCAACACCGAGCAAAAAAGCATCGTCTACCGTAACAAAATATTATCGGCCAGCGTTTGTAAAAAAAATTGCGCAATGTCGGCAGGAAAGTATCAGTTGGGGCTTTACACCGACCGATGTCGGTTGAAAACATGCCGGTGTCGGTCGAACATAAACTTTGGTTGAGTTCGAACGAAAAAATCTAGCCGACGTACATTGTAAATTTTTACGGCAACACCGAACAAAAAAGCATCCTCTACCGTAAAATAATATTATCGGCCAGCGTTTGTAAAAAATATTGTGCAAT
>NC_016089.4:21248593-21250174 GCF_000004515.6 Glycine max
ACAAAGAACGATGTTGGCTATTGTATTTTCTATTCAATCCCAGAATAATATTTGGATGATGTCTAATAGGACATGTTCGATCGGCGACATCCGGTGATGCTTCTTTTTTAAACCTCCATCGTTGATCTTTCCTCATCCACGTCAGTCAGCATTTTTTTCGATCATTAACGGTGAATCAAGTTTTTTTCCAAGGTGGGCTAATGCTATCGTTGCCGAGCAATTGAAAACTGCCGGTGTCGGTCGAACCACAACTTCGGTTGAGCTCGAACGAAAAAACCTAGCCGACGTACATTGTAAATTTTTACGGCAACACCGAATAAAAAAGAATCCTCTACCGTAAAAAAATATTATCGGCCAGGGTTTGTAAAAAAAATTGCTCAATGTCGGGAGGAAAATATGAGTCGCGACTTTTCAACGACCGACGTCGGTTATTGTATTTTCTATTCAATCCCTGAATAATATTTGGATGATATATAATAGGAAATGTTCGATCGGCGTCATCCGGTGATGCTTCTTTTTTAAACCTCGATCGTTGATCTTTCCTAGTCGACGTCGGCTAGCATTTTTTTCGATCAGTATCGGCGAATCAAGTTTTCTTCCGATGTGGGCTAATGTTTTTGTTACCGAGCAAATGAAAACAAGCTGGTGTCGGTCGAACCACAGCTTTGGTTGAGCTCGAACGAAAAAACCTAGCCGACGTACATTGTAAATTTTTACGGCAACACCGAGCAAAAAAGCATCGTCTACCGTAACAAAATATTATCGGCCAGCGTTTGTAAAAAAAAATTGCGCAATGTCGGCAGGAAAGTATCAGTTGGGGCTTTACACCGACCGATGTCGGTTGAAAACAGGCCAGTGTCGGTCGAACATAAACTTTGGTTGAGTTCGAACGAAAAAACCTAGCCGGCGTACATTGTAAATTTTTACGGCAACACCGAACAAAAAAGCATCCTCTACCGTAAAATAATATTATCAGCCTGCGTTTGTAAAAATTATTGTGCAATGTCGGGAGGAAAAATATCAGTCGGGGCTTTACAAAGACCTATGTTGGCTATTGTATTTTCTATTCAATCCCTGAATAATATTTGGATGATGTCTAATAGGACATGTTCGATCGGCGACATCCGGTGATGCTTCTTTTTTAAACCTCCATCGTTGATCTTTCCTCATCCACGTCAGTTAACATTTTTTTCGATCATTAACGGTGAATCAAGTTTTTTTCCAAGGTGGGCTAATGCTATCGTTGCCGAGCAATTGAAAACATGCCGGTGTCGGTCGAACCACAACTTCGGTTGAGCTCGAACGAAAAAACCTAGCCGATGTACATTGTAAATTTTTACGGCAACACCGAACCAAAAAGCATCCTCTACCATAAAAATATATTATCGGCCAGCGTTTGTCAAAAAAAAATTTCAATGTCGGGAGGAAAATTTGAGTCGCCACTTTACAACGACCGATGTCGGTTATTGTATTTTCAATTCAATCCCTGAATAATATTTGGATGATGTCTAATAGGAAATGTTTGATCGGCGTCATGCGGTGATGCTTCTTTTTTCAACCTTGGATCGTTGATTGTCCCTC
>NC_016089.4:21250317-21252278 GCF_000004515.6 Glycine max
CCTAGCCGACGTACATTGTAAATTTTTACAGCAACACCGAACAAAAAAACATCCTCTACCTTAAAAAAATAATATCGGCCAACGTTTGTAAGAAAAATTGCGCAATGTCGGCTGAAAAATATCAGTCGGGGCTTAACACCGACCGATGTCGGCTATTGTATTTTCTATTCAATCCCTAAATAATATTTGGATGATGTCTAATAGGAAATGTTCGATCGGCGTCATCCGGTGATGCTTCTTTTTTAAACCTCGATCTTTGATCTTTCCTCGTCGACGTCGGCTAGCATTTTTTCGATCAGTATCGGTGAATCAAGCTTTCTTCCGAGGTGGGCTGATGAGAATCATGAAACTGGCCAAATAGAGGCTAAAGGCCTAAGTGGAGAAGGACAAAGCCCCCGAGTGGAGAAGGATGAAGGCCCAAGTAGAGAAGGATGAAGGCCCAGAGGCAGAGACACTATCAAGACAATTAATTGTTGCTGAAGGCCCAAACTAATTTGAAGGCCCAAGTTAAATAAGTTTTTAGTTATAATTTATTTTTATTGTAATTTTGGCCCAAACTGTTTAGAAGGCCCATGTCTATTTTTATCTTTTAGTTCAGCTACACTATAAGTATTGGTTTTTGTTTTGAAAAAAAAAACTTTTGGCATTTTGATAAAATTTGGTGATAGTTTCTCTCCGGGTTCCTTGTTGAACCAATTACCCTGACTTATCTTCCTTCATTGGAAGTGGCGTCTATCCTGACTTATCTTCCTTCACCGGAAGTGGCGTCTAACCTAACTTATCTTCCTTTATTGGAAGTGGCGTCTACCCAGACTTATCTTCCTTCACCGGAAGTGGCGTCTACCCTGACTTATCTTCCTTCACCGGAAGTGGCGTCATCCAAAACCTCCGTAGCCTGTATCAAACGATCCGCTCCTACTCAGGTTCACATCATCTGGTATCAGAGCTTTGGCTCTTGATACAGGTTCTATCCTATCCTATTATTTTCTTTGTAATTTGTCCAGGTTCGTGTTTTGTCCTTGTTCTGTTATTTGCGTTTTTGTTTACGTCTTGTTTCGTTCTTGTTAGCGTCTTGTGTTCTGTTATTTGCATTTTTGTTTACATCTTGTTTCGTTCTTGTTTGCGTCTTGTGTTCTGTTATTTGCGTTCTTGTTTACATCTTGTTTCGTTCTTGTTCTTGTTCTTGTCACGTTCTTGTTCTTGTTTCTTGTGTCTTTCACACTTTGTGTAAAAAAAAAAAAGATGCCAAAATTTTGAAGAAAAAAAAAGTGTGTGCTTGATCTTTGAACACGAAATTGAGGCATTTAGAGGTGTTTTTTTGGAAAGAAAATCGTGGAACAAATCCCCTTTTCTAGATTCTCTTCTGAATTCTGAGCGTTTTGATATATAGTGGGCCTCAAACAGACAATCGTAGCAAAAGTTATGAGCATTTGAAGTTTACTTGTCATATCTGTTATCCTATCTGTTATCTTATTTGTTATCATATTTGTTATACAAATTAAATCTAATTTGTTATCCAAATCTGATCTATTATCCAAATCAAATCAAATCAAAAAAAATTTATCCAAATCAGATTTGTTATCCAAATCTAATCTGTTATCCAAATCAAATCCAATCTGCTATCCAAATCTAATCTATTATCCCAAATCAAATCTGTTACTCTGATAATTATATTGTCTTTCCTTTTATTTTATATTACCTTGTGTGTCTAATTCGGTCCATCCAGGAACTTAAGAGGGAGTGAGTGGTAAAAGGCAAGAGTGAAAACATCACACAAAAGCCTATATTGAGAGCATCAAACACGAGTGAACTACCATCAAAGAGAGAAACACGTGAGTAGAGTATGGTGAGGTCCTGAATTTTTTTTTAATTTACTGCAAATTCTTTGTTCCTTAATCATGGCAAGAGCTAGTGACAATGGTGGTGTATATCATCAACTGGACGAATCTCAGCGCTTATTT
>NC_016089.4:21252453-21268515 GCF_000004515.6 Glycine max
GATGGAAAATAAGGTGGTTAATTTCGTGGGTCTAATAAGGTGGTTCTTGGCATAAAATGGATGAATGGGATGGTAAAACGTAGGTTAAGTGGTGGCTGGACAGAAATATAGAAATGGCAATAACTGAAGCTACAGGGCTCCAAATGAGGTGATTCCAAAATGAGGTGAAAGTTCTCGTTTTGAAATTAAATTTAGGCTCAAGAATCACTTAATTTGAGTGCGTAAAATGGGAGTTATGGCCACGAGATAATTCTGGGCAGAGGTGGATTTTCTGGAATTGTGGTTTGAAAGAACAAGGGTGAAGATGAAAGGAAGGAAAGAATCACTCTTTCCAGCGAGGGCAACACACAAAGGTTGTGAAAGTCCTTTGATACAGCCACGGTGTTCTTGAATCACTCAAGAATTTAGGAGAATCACTCTCACTAAGATAAAAGAGATAAACTCTAATTTTCTGAATAAAACTCAACTTGTGTTTATTGATAAAATGGTTCAGCTTATATAGAAGCTTTACAGCAGATTTTAGTAATGACCCACTAACCTAGAATTAAAATAACTTAATGCCATTAACCTAGGGAATTAAAAAAAACTTAATGGCTGAGTGTAACTGAAATTGTGGCAACCAAAAGTCACCCCCAACAGCCAACAAGTCAGCCACCATTTGGTCTCCCAAAAGGCTGATGCCTAGGTTGCCAATTGGGCCCTTATTACAACTTGAACTAAACCTAACTAAAGCCCTTTTAGTTGATTAACCCAAAACATATTTTTGGTCAGCCAACTTTACAAGGATTGGGCCATTATTTAGACAAACTAAACACTCTAAAATTGAAACAAAGTGGTGTCATTTAGTCCTCCTCCATTTGGGCCATGATACAACTCACAACCTTGGACTTTTCTCCTTGAAACTTGGGCTTGTATTCAAATAGTATGGACAGCACTTGTTGAAGAGCTTCCTTGGCATTCCTTGCTCTAGCCCTTGTCATAGGTCCTCCAAGTCCTTCAAGTGGATCCTTGCCCTTGCTCTTGGTCATGTCCTCATCATTTACTCTTAAACCTCTATCCCCTAGAGAAGTGTGTGATGACCAAATCAGAATGAGAGAAAAGAGAGAACAAGAGAAAGAAAATAGTGAGGCACCACAAAGGAATATGAAAAAGAAGAGTGATAAACCCGAGGAAAAGAGTGATACACCCGAGGAAAAGAGTGATACACATAAGAGAGAGAGTGATACACATGAGAGAAAATTTAATTATTTTGCAGAGGCGAGTGAAGTGAGGAAAGTGTTACCTGCTCATGAACCACTCAATCTACAGTATTGCAAAGACAGTAAATTTCTACTGATAATTCTAATGAGTTTACTATTTCTATTTCTCCTAGTGTTCAACCCTTATTGCAGGAATTTAAAAATGTCTTTCCTAAGGAGATTCCTCATGGACTGCCACCTTTAAGAGGCATAGAACATCAAGTTGATCTCCTTCCAGAAGCTTCATTGCCTAACAAGCCAACTTCCAACAACAAGCCCCAAGAGACTCGGCATAAGGATGCACAAACCAAAGTTGCGTATGTAAAAAAATTGTATGACCAAGTGAAGGTGCAAATTGCAAAGAAGAATGAAAGCTATGCCAAGCAAGCCCACAAGAAAAGGAAGGAAGTGGTACTTGAACCCGGTGATGATCTTGGACATTTGAGGACAAATGTTTTCCAAGAAGGAGGGAATGATGAGAATCATGAAACTGGCCAAATACAGGCTAAAGGCCTAAGTGGAGAAGGACGAAGGCCTAAGTGGAGAAGGATGAAGGCCCAAGTAGAAAAGGATGAAGACCCAGAGGCAGAGACACTATCAAGACTATTAATTGTTGCTAAAGGCCCAAACTAATTTGAAGGCCCAAGTTAAATAAGTTTTTAGTTATAATTTATTTTTATTGTAATTTTGGCCCAAACTGTTTAGAAGGCCCATGTCTATTTTTATCTTTTAGTTCAGCTACACTATAAGTATTGGTTTTTGTTTTGAAAAAAAAACTTTTGGCATTTTGATAAAATTTGGTGAGAGTTTCTCTCCGGGTTCCTTGTTGAACCAATTACCCAGACTTATCTTCCTTCATTGGAAGTGGCGTCTATCCTGACTTATCTTCCTTCACCGGAAGTGGCGTCTACCCTGACTTATCTTCCTTTATTGGAAGTGGCGTCTACCCAGACTTATCTTCCTGATCGGAAGTGGCGTCTACTCTGACTTATCTTCCGTCCCTGAAAGAGACGCACCTACTATTTGCTAGCCTGTATCAAACGATCCGCTCCTACTCAAGTTCGCATCATCAGATGATGTGAACCTAACGGGGTGGATCGCTTGATACAGGCTACGGAGGTTTTGGATGACGCCACTTCCGGTGAAGGAAGATAAGTCAGGGTAGACGCCACTTCCGGTGAAGGAAGATAAGTCAGGATAGACGCCACTTCCAATAAAGGAAGATAAGTCAGGGTAGACGCCACAAGGATTACCTTGATAAGTCTGATATTTGGTTCAACAAGGAACCCGGAGAGAAACTCTCACCAAATTTGATCAAAATGCCAAAAGTTTTTTTTTTTCAAAACAAAAACCAATACTTATAGTGTAGCTGAACTAAAAGATAAAAATAGACATGGGACTTCTAAACAGTATGGGCCAAAATTACAATAAAAATAAATTATAACTAAAAACTTATTTAACTTGGGCCTTCAAATTAGTTTGGGCCTTCAGCAACAATTAATTGTCTTGATGGTGTCTCTGCCTCTGGGCCTTCATCCTTCTCTACTTGGGCCTTCATCCTTCTCCACTCGGGGGCTTTGTCCTTCTCCACTTAGGCCTTTAGCCTGTATTTGGCCAGTTTCATGATTCTCATCATGGGCTAATGTTTCCGTTGCCAAGAAAATGAAAACATGCTGGTGTCGGACGAACCACATCTTCGATTGAGGTCGAACGAAAAAACCTAGCCGACGTAGATTGTAAATTTTTACGGCAACACCGAGCAAAAAAGCATCCTCTACCGTAAAAAAAATATTATCGGCCAGCGTTTGTAAAAAAAATTGCGCAATGTCGGCAGGAAAATATCAGTCGGGGCTTTACACCGACCGATGTCGGTTGAAAACATGCCAGTGTCGGTCGAACCACAACTTTGGTTGAGCTCGAACGAAAAAACCTAGCCGACGTACATTGTAAATTTTTACGGCAACACCGAAAAAAAAAGCATCCTCTACCGTAAAATAATATTATCGGCCAGCGTTTGTAAAAAATATTGCGCAATGTCGGGAGGAAAAATACCAGTCGGGGCTTTACAAAGAACGATGTCGGCTATTGTATTTTCTATTCAATCCCTGAATAATATTTGGATGATGTCTAATAGGAAATGTTCGATCGGCGAGATCCGGTGATGCTTCTTTTTTAAACCTCCATCGTTGATCATTCCTCATCCACGTCAGTTAGCATTTTTTTCGATCATTATCGGTGAATCAAGTTTTTTTCCAAGGTGGGCTAATGCTGTCGTTGCAGAGCAATTGAAAACATGCCGGTGTCGGTCGAACCACAACTTCGGTTGAGCTCGAACGAAAAAACCTAGCCGACGTAGATTGTAAATTTTAACGGCAACACCGAACTAAAAAGCATCCTCTACCATAAAAAAATATTATCGGCCAGCGTTTGTAAAAAAAATTGCGCAATGTCTGCTGAAAAATTTCAGTCGGGGCTTTACACCGACCAATGTCGGAAGAAAACATGCCGGTGTCGGTCAAACCGCAACTTCGGTTGAGCTCGAACGAAAAAACCTAGCCGACGTACATTGTAAATTTTTACGGCAACACCGAACAAAAAAGCATCCTCTACCGTAAAAAAATATTATCGGCCAGCGTTTGTAAAAAAAATTGCTCAATGTCGGGAGGAAAATATGAGTCGCGACTTCACAACGACCGACGTCAGTTATGGTATTTTCTATTCAATCCCTGAATAATATTTGGATGATGAATAATAGGAAATGTTCGATCGGCGTCATCCGGTGATGCTTCTTTTTTAAACCTCGATCGTTGATCTTTCCAAGTCGACGTCGGCTGGCATTTTTTTCGATCAGTATCGGCGAATCAAGTTATCTTCCGATGTGGGTTAATGTTTTTGTTGCCGAGCAAATGAAAACATGCCGTTGTCGGTGGAACCACAACTTCGATTGAGGTCGAACGAAAAAACCTAGCCGACGTAGATTGTAAATTTTTACGGCAACACCGAGCAAAAAAGCATCCTCTACCGTAAAACAATATTATCGGCCAGCGTTTGTAAAAAAAAAATTGCGCAATGTCGGCAGGAAAATATCAGTCGCGACTTTACAACGACCGATGTCGGTTGAAAACATGCCGGTGTCAGTCAAACCATAACTTCGGTTGAGCTCGAACGAAAAAACCTAGCTGACGTAGATTGTAAATTTTTACGGCAACACCGAACAAAAAAGCATCCTCTACCGTAAAAAAATATTATCGGCCAGCGATTGTAAAAACAAATTGCGCAATGTCGGCAGGAAAATATCAGTCGCGACTTTACAACGACCGATGTCGGTTATTGAAATTTCTATTCAATGCCTGAATAATATTTGGATGATGTCTAATAGGAAATGTTCGATCGGCGTCATCCGGTGATGCTTCTTTTTTAAACCTTCATCGTTGATCTTTCCTCGTCGACGCCGACTAGCATTTTGTTCGATCAGTATCGGTGAGTCATGTTTTTTTCCGTGGTGGGCTAATGTTTTTGTTGCCGAGCAAATGAAAACATGTTGTTGTCGGTCGAACCACAGCTTCGGTTGAGGTCGAACGAAAAAATATAGCCGACGTAGATTGTAAATTCTTACGGCAACACCGAACAAAAAAAATCTTCTACCTTAAAAAAATATTATCAGCCAACGTTTGTAAAAGAAATTGCGCAATGTCGGCTGAAAAATATCAGTTGGGGCTTTACACCGACCAATGCCGGCAATTGTATTTTCTATGCAATCCCTGAATAATATTTGGATGATGTCTAATAGGAAATGTTCGATCGGCGTCATCCGGTGATGCTTCTTTTTTAAACCTCCATCGTTGATCTTTCCTCATCCAACGTCAGTTAGCATTTTTTCCGATCAGTATCGGTGAATCAAGTTTTTTTCCAAGGTGGGCTAATACTGTCGTTGCCGAGCAATTGAAAACATGCCGTTGTCGGTCAAACCACAACTTCAATTGAGGTCAAACGAAAAAACCTAGCCGACGTAGATTGTAAATTTTTACGGCAACACAGAACAAAAAAACATCATCTACCTTAAAAAAATATTATCGGCCAACATTTGTAAAAAAAATTGTGCAAAGTCAGCTGTAAAATATCAGTCGGGGCTTTATACCGACCGATTTCGGCTATTGTATTTTCTATTCAATCCCTGAATAATATTTGGATGATGTCTAATAGGAAATGTTCGGTCGGCGTCATCCGGTGATGCTTCTTTTTTAAACCTCGATCTTTGATCTTTCCTCGTCGACCTCGGCTAGCATTTTTTCGATAAGTATCGGTGAATCAAGTTTTCATCCGAGGTGGGCTAATGTTTCCGTTGCCGAGAAAATGAACACATGCTGGTGTCAGTCGAACCACACTTCGGTTGAGCTCGAACCAAAAAACCTAGCCGACGTACATTGTAAATTTTTACGGCAACACCGAGCAAAAAAGCATCCTCTACCGTAAAATAATATTATCGGCCAGCGATTGTAAAAAAAAATTGCGCAATGTCGGCAGGAAAATATCAGTCGCGACTTTACAACGACCGATGTCGGTTATTGAAATTTCTATTCAATCCCTGAATAATATTTGGATGATGTCTCATAGGAAATGTTCGATCGGCGTCATCCGGTGATGCTTCTTTTTTAAACCTCGATCGTTGATCTTTCCTCGTCGACGTCGGCTAGCATTTTTTTCGATCAGTATCGGCGAATCAAGTTTTTTTCCGAGGTGGGCTAATGTTTTTGTTGCTGGGCAAATGAAAACATGCATGCAGCTGTCGGTCGAACCATAACTTCGGTTGAGCTCAAACTAAAAAACCTAGCCGACGTACATTATAAATTTTTATGGCAACACCGAACTAAAAAACATCCTCTACCGTAAAAAAATATTATCGTCCAGCGTGTGTAAAAAAAATTGCGCCATGTCGGCAGAAAAATATCAGTCGGGGCTTTACACCGACCGATGTAGGTTGAAAACATGCCGTTGTCGGTCGAACCACAACTTCGATTGAGGTCGAACGAAAAAACCTAGCCGACGTCGATTGTAAATTATTACGGTAACACCGAGCAAAAAAGCATCCTCTACCGTTAAAAAATATTATCGACCAGCGTTAGTAAATAAAAATTGCGCAATGTCGGCAGGAAAATATGAGTCGCGACTTTACAACGACCGATGTCGGTTATTGTATTTTCTATTCAATCCCAGAATAATATTTGGATGATGTCTAATAGGAAATGTTCGATCGGCGTCATCCGGTGATGCTTCTTTTTTAAACCTCCATCGTTGATCTTTCCTCATCCAACATCAGTTAGCATTTTTTTCGATCAGTATCGGTGAATCAAGTTTTTTTCCAAGGTGGGCTAATACTGTCGTTGCCGAGCAATTGAAAACATGCCGTTGTCGGTCAAACCACAACTTCAATTGAGGTCAAACGAAAAAACCTGGCCGACGTAGATTGTAAATTTTATGGCAACACTGAACAAAAAAACATTATCTACCTTAAAAAAATATTATCGGCCAACATTTGTAAAAAAAATTGTGCAATGTCAGCTGTAAAATATCAGTCGGGGCTTTATACCGACCGATGTCGGCTATTGTATTTTCTATTCAATCCCTGAATAATATTTGGATGATGTCTAATAGGAAATGTTCGGTCGGCGTCATCCGGTGATGCTTCTTTTTTAAACCTCGATCATTGATCTTTCCTCGTCGACCTCGGCTAGCATTTTTTCGATCAGTATCGGTGAATCAAGTTTTCATCCGAGGTGGGCTAATGTTTCCGTTGCCGAGAAAATGAACACATGCTGGTGTCGGTAGAACCACAACTTCGGTTGAGCTCGAACGAAAAAACCTAGCCGACGCACATTGTAAATTTTTACGGCAACACCGAGCAAAAAAGCATCCTCTACCGTAACAAAATATTATCGTCCAGCGTTTGTAAAAAAAATTTCGCAATGTCGGCTGAAAAATATCAGTCGGGGCTTTACACCGACCGATGTCGGTTGAAAACATGCCGGTGTCGGTCAAACCACAATTTCGGTTGATCTCGAACGAAAAAACCTAGCCGACGTACATTGTAAATTTTTACGGCAACACCGAACAAAAAAGCATCATCTACCGTAAAAAAATATTATCGGCCAGCGTTTGTAAAAAAAATTGCGCAATGTCGGCAAGATAATATCAGTCGCGAGTTTACAACGACCGATGTCGGTTATTGTAATTTCTATTCAATCCCTGAATAATATTTGGATGATGTCTAATAGGAAATGTTCGATCGACGTCATCCGGTGATGCTTGTTTTTTAAACCTCGATCATTGATCTTTCCTCGTCGACGTCGGCTAGCATTTTTTTCGATCAGTATCGGCGAATCAAGTTTTGTTCCGAGGTGGGCTAATGTTTTGGTTGCTGAGCAAATGAAAACATGTAGCTGTCGGTCGAACCGCAACTTCGGTTTAGCTCGAACTAAATAACCTAGCTGATGTACATTGTAAATTTTTACGGCAACACCGAACAAAAAAGCATCCTCTACCGTAAAAAAGTTTTATCGGCCAGCGTTTGTAAAAAAAATTCCGCAATGTCGGGAGGATAATCCGAGTCGCGACTTTACAACGACCGATTTCGGTTATTGTATTTTCTATTCAATCCCTGAATAATATTTGGATGATGTCTAATAGGAAATGTTCAATCGACGTCATCCGGTGATGCTTCTTTTTTAAACCTCGATCTTTGATCTTTCCACGTAGACGTCATCCGGCTAGCATTTTTTTCGATCAAAATCGACGAATCAAGTTTTTTTCCGAGGTGGGCTAATGTTTTTGTTGCCGAGCAAATAAAAACATGTCGCTGTCGGTCGAACCACAACTTCGATTGAGGTCGAATGAAAAAACCTAGCCGACGTAGATTGTAAATTTTTACGGCAACACCGAGCAAAAAACAATCCTCTACCGTAAAAAAATATTATCGGCCAGCGTTTGTAAAACAAAATTGTGGAATGTCGGGTGGAAAATATCAGTCGCGACTTTACAACGACCGATGTCGGTTATTGTAATTCTATTCAATCCCTAAATAATATTTGGATGAGGTCTAATAGGAAATGTTCGATCGGCGTCATCCGGTGATGCTTCTTTTTTAAACATCGATCGTCGATCTTTCGTCGTCGATGTCGGCTAGCATTTTTTTCGATCAGTATTGGCGAATCAAGTTTTTTTCCGAGGTGGGCTAATGTTTTTGTTGCTGAGCAAATGAAAACATGCCATTGTCGGTCGAACCACAACTTCGATTGAGGTCGAACGAAGAAACCTAGCCAATCTAGATTGTAAATTTGTACGGCAACACCGAACAAAAAAGCATTCTCTACCGTAAAAAAATATTATCGGCCAGCGTTTGTAAAAAAAAATTGTGCAATGTCAGCAGGAAAATATGAGTCGCAACTTTACAACGACCGATGTCGGTTATTGTATTTTCTATTCAATCCCTGAGTAATATTTGGATGATGTCTAATAGGAAATGTTCGATCGGCGTCATGCGGTGATTCTTCTTTTTTAAACCTCGATCGTTCATCGTCCCTCGGCGACGTCGGCTAGCATTTTTTTTTTATCAGTATCGGTGAGTCAAGTATTTTTCGGAGGTGGGCTAATATTTTTGTTGCCGAGCAAATGAAAACATGCCGTTGTCGGTCGAACCACAACTTCGGTTGAGCTCGAACGAAAAAACCTAGCTGACGTAAATTGTAAATTTTTACGGCAACACCGAACAAAAAACATCCTCTACCTTAAAAAATATATTATCGTCCAACGTTTGTAAAAAAAATTGCGAAATGTCGGCTGAAAAATATCAGTCGGGGCTTTACACCGACCGATGTCGGCTATTGTATTTTCTATTCAATCCCTGAATAATATTTGGATAATGTCTAATAGGAAATGTTCGATTGGCGACATCCGGTGATGCTTCTTTTTTAAACCTCCATCGTTGATCTTTCCTCATTAACGTCAGTTAGCATTTTTTTTTATCATTATTGGTGAATCAAGTTTTTTTCCAAGGTGGGCTAATGCTGTCGTTGCCAAGCAATTGAAAACATGCCAGTGTCGGTCGAACCACAACTTCGGTTGAGCTCGAACGAAAAAACCTAGCCGATGTACATTGTAAATTTTTACGGCAACACCGAACCAAAAAGCATTCGCTACCGTAAAAATATATTATCTGATGAGAATCCTGAAATTGGCCAAATACAGGCCAAAGGCCCAAGTGGAGAAGGGCGAAGGCCCAAGTGGAGAAGGATAAAGCCCCCGAGTGGAGAAGGATGAAGGCCCAGAGGCAGAGACACTATCAAGACTATTAATTGTTGCTAAAGGCCCAAACTAATTTAAAGGCCCAAGTTAAATAAGTTTTTAGTTATAATTTATTTTTATTGTAATTTTGGGCCAAACTGTTTAGAAGGCCCCTGTCTATTTTTATCTTTTAGTTCAGCTACATTATAAGTATGGATTTTTTTTTTTGAATAAATAAACTTTTGGCATTTTGATAAAATTGGGTGAGAGTTTCTCTCTGGGTTCCTTGTTGAACCAATATCAGACTTATCAAGGTAATCCTTGTGGCGTCTACCCAGACTTATCTTCCTTCATCGGAAGTGGCGTCTACCCTGACTTATCTTCCTTCACTAGAAGTGGCGTCAACCAAAAACTCTACAGCCTGTATCAAGCGATCCGTGCCCCGTAAGGTTCACATCATCTGGTATCAGAGCTTTGGCTCTTGATACAGGTTCTATCTTATCCTATTATTTTTCTTTGTAATTTGTTCAGGTTCGTGTTTGGTCCTTGTTCTGTTATTTGTTTTCTTGTTTGCGTCTTGTTGCGTTCTTGTTTATGTCTTTGTTTCGTTCTTGTTCTTGTCACGTTTGTGTTCTTGTTGTTGTTCTTGTTTCTAGTGTCTTTCAGACTTTGTGTCATAAAAAAAATTGTTTGGGTTCTGTTTCAAGTAAAAAAAAAAGTTGCAGAAATTTTGAAAAAAAAAAGAGAAGAAAAGAAGAAAGAGAAAAAAGAGAAAGTGGGTGTTTGATCTTTGAACACGAAATTGAGGCAGTTAGAGGCTTTTTTTTGGCAGAAAATCGTGTACCAAATCCCCTTATCTAGATTCTCCTCTAAATTCTGAGCGTTTTGATATATAGTGGGCCTCAAACGGACAATCGTAGCAAAAGTTATGAGCATTTGAAGTTTACTTGTCATATCTGTGTTATCTTATCTGTTATCTTATTTGTTATCATATCTGTTTTCCAAATTAAATCTAATTTGTTATCCAAATCTGATCTATTATCCAAATCAAATCAAATCAAATTTTTTTATCCAAATCAGATTTGTTATCCAAATCTAATCTGTTATCCAAATCAAATCCAATATGCTATCCAAATCAAGTCCAAGTTGTTATCCCAAATCAAATCTGTTACTCTGATAATTATATTGTCTTTCCTTTTATTTTATATTACCTTGTGTGTCTAATTCGATCCATCCAGGAAGTTAAGAGGGAGTGAGTGGTAAAAGGCAAGAGTGAAAACATCACACAAAAGCCTATTTTGAGAGCATCAAACACGAGTGAACTACCATCAAAGAGAGAAACACATGAGTAGAGTGTGGTGAGGTCCTGATTTTTTTTTTTTAATTTACTGCAAAATTCTTTGTTCCTTAATCATGGCAAGAGCTGGTGACAATGGTGGTGTAAATCATCAACTGGACGAATCTCAACGCTTATTTCTGGACGCGTGGACTACACAAATGCAACGTTTGTTGAACCGTAACAAAGAAAAGCCCTACAGACAAATAGCCAAATCTTCCTCATTTACTCTTAAACCTCTATCCCCTAGAGAAGTGTGTGATGACCAAATCAGAATGGAAGAAAAGAGAGAACAAGAGAAAGAAAATAGTGAGGCACTACAAATGAATATGAAAAAGAAGAGTGATACACCCGAGGAAAAGAGTGATACACATGAGAGAAAATTTAATTATTTTGCAGAGGCGAGTGAAGTGAGGAAAGTGTTACCTGCTCATGAACCACTCAATCTACAGTATTGCAAAGACAGTAAAATTTCTACTGATAATTCTAATGAGTTTACTATTTCTATTTCTCCTAGTGTTCAACCATTATTGCAGGAATTTAAAAATGTCTTTCCTAAGGAGATTCCTCATGGACTACCACCTTCAAGAGGCATAGAACATCAAGTTGATCTCCTCCCCGGAGCTTCATTGCCTAACAGGCCAACTTACAAAAGCAATCCCCAAGAGACTCAACGTAAGGATGCACATGCCAAAATTGAGTATGTGAAAAGATTGTATGACCAAGTGAAGCTGCAAATTACAAAGAAGAATGAAAACTATGCCAAGCAAGCCAACAAGAAAAGGAAGGAAGTGGTACTTGAACCCGGTGATGATGATCCTGGACATTTGAGGACAAATGTTTTCCAAGAAGGAGGGAATGATGAGAATCATGAAACTGACCAAATACAGGCTAAAGGCCCAAGTGGAGAAGGACGAAGGCCCAAGTGGAGAAGGACAAAGCCCCGAGTGGAGAAGGGTGAAGGCCCAAGTGGAGAAGGATGAAGGCCCAGAGGCAGAGACACTATCAAGACTATTAATTGTTCCTGAAGGCCCAAACTGTTTAGAAGGCCCATGTCTATTTTTATCTTTTTGTTCAGCTACACTATAAGTATTGGTTTTTGATTTGAATAAAAAAAACTTTTGGCATTTTCATAAAATTGGGTGAGAGTTTCTCTCTGGGTTCCTTGTTGAACCAATTATCAGACTTATCAAGGTAATCCTTGTGGTGTCTATCCTGACTTATCTTCCTTCACCGGAAGTGGCGTCTACCCGGACTTATCTTCCTTCACTGGAAGTGGCGTCTACCCTGACTTATCTTCCTTCACCGGAAGTGGCGTCATCCAAACCTTCGTAGTGATATGAACCCTCATGGCACAAGGGCTGACTTAGGATCGTCTAGGATTAAACCTTGATGGAAAATGCGGAAATTGATTAAGGAAAGGATGGAAAATAAGGTGGTTAATTTCGTGGGTCTTAATAAGGTGGTTTTTGGCATAAAATGGATGAATGGGATGGTAAAACGTAGGTTAAGTGGTGGCTGGACAGAAATATAGAAATGGCAATAACGGAAGCTACAGGGCTCCAAATGAGGTGATTTCAAAACAAGGTGGAAGCTCTCGTTTTGAAATTCAATTTTAGGCTCAAGAATCACTTAATTTGAGTGCGTAAAATGGGAGTTATGGCCACGAGATAATTCTGGGCAGAGGTGGTGGATTTTCTGGAATTGTGGTTTGAAAAACAAGGGTGAAGATGAAAGGAAGGAAAGAATCACTCTTTCCAGCGAGGGCAACACACAAAGGTTGTGAAAGTCCTTTGATACAGCCAAGGTGTTCTTGAATCACTCAAGAATTTAGGAGAATCACTCTCACTAAGATAAAAGAGATAAACTCTAATTTTCTTAATAAAACTCAACTTGTGTTTATTGATAAAATGGTTCAGCTTATATAGAAGCTTTACAGCAGATTTTAGTAATGACCCACTAACCTAGAATTAAAATAACTTAATGCCATTAACCTAGGGAATTAAAAAAAACTTAATGGCTGAGTGTAACTGAAATTGTGGCAACCAAAAGTCACCCCCAACATCCAACAAGTCAGCCACCATTTGGTCTCCCAAAAGGCTGATGCCTAGGTTGCCAATTGGGCCCTTATTACAACTTGAACTAAACCTAACTAAAGCCCTTTTAGTTGATTAACCCAAAACATATTTTTGGTTAGCCAACTTTACAAGGATTGGGCCATTATTTAGACAAACTAAACACTCTAAAATTGAGACAAAGTGGTGTCATTTAGTCCTCCTCCATTTGGGCCATGATACAACTCACAACCTTGGACTTTTCTCCTTGAAACTTGGGCTTGTATTCAAATAGTATGGACAGCACTTGTTGGAGAGCTTCCTTGGCTTTCCTTGCTCTAGCCCTTGTCATAGGTCCTCCAAGTCCTTCAAGTGGATCCTTGCCCTTGCTCTTGAACATGTCCTCATCATTCTCTCCCTCTTGAGAAGGATTTGTCCTCAAATCGAATTCTCCATCTGCATCAAAAAGAGATAAATCAGAGACATTGAAGGTGGAACTAACATTATACTCACCGGGCAGCTCAACTTTGTAAGCATTGTTATTGATTCTTTCAAGCACTTGAAATGGTCCATCTCCCCTTGGTTGAAGCTTTGATTTCCTCTGTTCCGGAAACCTTTCTTTTCTCATGTGCACCCAAACCCAATCTCCGGGTTCGAAGACAACCTTCTTTCTTCCTTTGTTGGCTTGTTTAGCATAGCTTTTATTTTTCCTCTCAATTTGATCTTTGACTCTCCCATGAAGCTTCTTCACATAGTCCGCCTTTGCTTGACCTTCTTTATGCTTAAAAACAGAAACATTAGGCATAGGCAAAAGATCAAGAGGAGTTAGTGGGTTAAAACCATAAACAACTTCAAAATCATCAAAAGTGTTAGTGGTCAAAATCTGATTTTTGCAAAACAAGATATATAGTGACTGTTTAGCAAGAAACAACCTCTTGACCTCACTTTTTGTGGCTAAACAGCTCTCCCTCACTTCAAGTGTTTCACTCTTCTTTTGTTCACTCTTTTTCCTCTCAAGTGTTTCCCTCTTTTTCTCACTCTCAAGTGTTTTGCTCACTTTTTCTTTTTCTTTTTTCTCTTGAAGAAGTTTTTCTCTCATTTTCTTTTGATCCTCACACACTTCTTGTGGACTCAACGGCTTGAGCACAATCTTTTTGTCTTGGTGCATGAAAGAGATCTTGTTGGTGTAACCGTCATGATTGGCTCTTTTATCAAATTGCCATGGTCTCCCCAAAAGTAAGTGACTGGCCTCCATAGGAACAACATCACAAAGTACCTTATCATTGTATTTCCCAATGGAAACGTCCACTTCCACTTGCTGCCTCACTTGCACCTCCCCATCCTTACTAAGCCATTGAAGTTTGTATGGCCTAGGATGTGGTTTAGTAGCTAAATTTAGCTTTGACACAATGTCGGCAGGAAAATATTAGTTGCGACTTTACAACGACCGATGTCGGTTATTGTAATTTCTATTCAATCCCTGAATAATATTTGGATGATGTCTAATAGGAAATGTTCGATCGGCGTCATCCGGTGATGCTTCTTTTTTAAACCTCGATCGTTGATCTTTCCTCGTCGACGTCAGCTAGCATTTTTTTTCGATCAGTATCGGCGAATCAAGTTTTTTTCCGAGGTGGGCTAATGTTTTTGTTGCTGAGCAAATGAAAACATTCAGCTGTCGGTCGAACCATAACTTCGGTTGAGCTCGAACTAAAAAACCTAGCTGACGTACATTGTAAATTTTTACGGCAACACCGAACTAAAAAGCATCCTCTACCGTAAAAAAATATTATCGGCCAGCGTTTGTAAAAAATATTGTGCAATGTCGGCTGAAAAATATCAGTCGGGGCTTTACACCGACCGATGTCGGTTGAAAACATGCCGGTGTCGGTCTAACCATAACTTCGGTTAAGCTTGAATGAAAAAACCTAGCCGACGTAGATTGTAAATTTTTACGGCAACACCGAACAAAAAAGCATCCTCTACCGTAAAAAAATATTATCGGCCAGCGTTTGTAAAAAAAAATTGAGAAATGTCGGCAGGAAAATATCAGTCGCGACTTTACAACGACCGATGTCGGTTATTGTAATTTCTATTCAATCCCTGAATAATATTTGGATGAGGTCTAATAGGAAATGTTCGATCGGCGTCATCCGGTGATGCTTCTTTTTTAAACATCGATCGTCGATCTTTCCTCGTCGATGTCGGCTAGCATTTTTTTCGATCAGTATGGGCGAATCAAGTTTTTTTCCGAGGTGGGCTAATGTTTTTGTTGCTGAGCAAATGAAAACATGCAGTTGTCGGTCGAACCACAACTTCGATTGAGGTCGAACGAAAAAACCTAGCCGATGTACATTGTAAATTTTTACGGCAACACCGAACCAAAAAGCATCCTCTACCGTAAAAATATATTATCGGCCAGCGTTTGTCAAAAAAATTGCTCAATGTCGGGAGGAAAATTTGAGTCGCGACTTTACAACGACCGATGACGGTTATTGTATTTTCTATTCAATCCCTGAATAATATTTGGATGATGTCTAATAGGAAATGTTCGATCGGCGTCATGCGGTGATGCTTCTTTTTTAAACCTCGATCGTTCATCGTCCCTCGGCGACGTCGGCTAGCATTTTTTTTATCAGTATCGATGAGTCAAGTATTTTTCGGAGGTGGGCTAATATTTTTGTTGCCGAGCAAATGAAAACATGCCGTTGTCGGTCGAACCACAACTTCAGTTGAGCTCGAACGAAAAAACCTAGTCGACGTAGATTGTAAATTTTTACGGCAACACCGAACAAAAAAGCATCCTCTACCGTAAAAAAGGATGAAGGCCCAAGTGGAGAAGGATGAAGGCCCAAGTGGAGAAGGATAAAGCCCCCGAGTGAGAGTTTCTCTCTGGGTTCCTTGTTGAACCAATTATCAGACTTATCAAGGTAATCCTTGTGGCGTCTACCCGGACTTATCTTCCTTCACCGAAAGTGGCGTCTACCCTGACTTATCTTCCTTCACTGGAAGTGGCGTCATCTAAATCTTTGTAACCTGTATCAAACGATCCGCTCCTACTCAGGTTCACATCATCCTGATACCAGATGATGTGAATCTTACGGGGCGGATCGTTTGATACATGCTACTGAGGTTTTGGATGACCGCCACTCCAGCG
>NC_016089.4:21271815-21274622 GCF_000004515.6 Glycine max
CCAATTGGGAACCTAGGCATCAGCCTTTTGGGAGACCAAATGGTGGCTGACTTGTTGGCTGTTGGGGGTGACTTTTGGTTGCCAACAATTTCGGTTACACTCAGCCATTTAGTTTGTTTTAATTCCCTAGGTGGATGGCATTAAGTTATTTTAATTCTAGGTTAGTGGGACATTACTAAAATCTGCTGAAAAGCTTCTATATAAGCTGAACCATTTTATCAATAAAACACAAGTTGAGTTTTATTCAGAAAATTAGAGTTTATCTCTTTTATCTTAGTGAGAGTGATTCTCCTAAATTCTTGAGTGATTCAAGAACACCCTGGCTGTATCAAAGGACTTTCACAACCTTTGTGTGTTGCCCTCGCTGGAAAGAGTGATTCTTTCCTTCCTATCATCTCCACCCTTGTTCTTTCAAACCACAATTCCAGAAAATCCACCTCTGCCCAAAATTATCTCGTGACCATAACTCCCATTTCACACACTCAAATTAAGTGATTCTTGATCCTAAATTGAATTTCAAAACGAGACCTTTCACCTCGTTTTGGAATCACCTCATTTGGAGCCCTGTAGCTTCAGTTATTGCCATTTCTATATTTCTGTCCAGCCACCACTTATCCTACATTTTACCATCCCATTCATCCATTTTATGCCAAGAACCACCTTATTAAGACCCACGAAATTAACCACCTTATTTTCCATCCTTTCCTTAATCAATTTCCGCATTTTCCATCAAGGTTTAATCCTAGACGATCCTAAGTCAGCCCTTGTGCCATGAGGGTTCATATCATTTGGTATCAGAGCCTGGTTCTAGGATCAACACTTCCTTTGCTGGAAATATTGGGTAACATCCTTCTTTATTCTCTTTGCCATTTATATTACCTTCTTATTCATATATATATTTTTTAGGCTGAACCATTGCAAAAGTTAAGCCTTTTGATCTCTTTGTTATATAAAAAAAAAGAAGCAGAATTTCGTATAAGCAAAATTAAAAAAAAAAATAAAAAATTGGGCTGAATGGTTCATGCTTGAAGAACTTAAAAAAAAAAAACTCATTAAGGTAATATATTGGTTGCATGAAGGATTGTTACTTGAATTCCTAAATTCTGAATTTTATTTCCTTCATTTGTGCCTAAAAACATTGTTAGCCTTTTTCTTGGTTAACCTTTTCCTTGTCTAGCCTTACCTTACACATATTGGTGAATTGCTCTTTGTTGTGGCCATAATCTCTTGAATTGCCTAAGAACTCAAGGGGAATTAGAGTGGTAAAAGGCAAGAGTGTTTCATTAGAGAAAAGCCATAATTGTGTGATACACTTGAGTGGGTGAGGTATTCAAACAGCAACTATAATTGTCTTGTTACGTTTGATTTGTTTGTTTGAGATGTCAGGTACTAATCCTAATGATGGAGTGGGGCTTTCGCAATTCCAAATGCAAGCTTTGATGCAACATTTGGAGAGGTTAATGAAACAACGAGATGATGCGCTCCATGAGAGGTTGGATCAAATGGAGAATAGAGATCATAATGAAGAAGAAAGGAGGAGAAGAGGGAATGATGGTGTTCCTAGACAAAACCGAATTGATGGTATTAAACTCAACATTCCTCCATTTAAAGGAAAGAATGATCCGGAGGCCTACTTGGAGTGGGAGATGAAAATAGAGCATGTTTTCTCATGCAACAACTATGAGGAGGACCAAAAGGTGAAGCTTGCCGCCACGGAGTTTTCCGACTATGCTCTTGTGTGGTGGAACAAGCTACAAAAGGAGAGAGCAAGAAATGAAGAGCCAATGGTTGATACATGGACGGAGATGAAAAAGATCATGAGGAAGCGGTATGTGCCGGCTAGTTACTCAAGGGACATGAAATTCAAGCTCCAAAAACTAACCCAAGGCAACAAGGGGGTTGAGGAGTATTTCAAGGAAATGGATGTGCTCATGATTCAAGCAAATATTGAAGAAGATGAGGAGGTAACTATGGCTCGATTTCTTAATGGTTTGACTAATGATATCCGTGATATTGTTGAGCTGCAGGAGTTTGTTGAAATGGATGATTTGCTTCACAAAGCAATCCAAGTGGAGCAACAATTAAAAAGGAAGGGAGTGGCTAAGAGGAGTTTTACCAACTTTGGTTCTTCTAGTTGGAAAGACAAAGGTAAGAAAGATGGGGCTGCTACTTCTAGTAGTTCCACACCTATCCCATCAAAAACTCGCTCAAAGTCCCAAGAGGAACCCTCTAAAAGGAGTAGAGATGTGAAGTGTTTCAAGTGCCAAGGCCTAGGACACTATGCTTATGAGTGCCCTAACAAAAGGTCCATGGTTCTTAGAGATGGAGAATATATAAGTGAATCCGATGTTGAAGAAGAAGAGGAGAGTGAGTACATAGAGGAAGAGGAGACTCCGGAGGGAGATTTGTTGATGATTAGGCGGTTACTTGGTGGTCAATTAAAGCATGAGGAGGAGAGTCAAAGAGAAAACATCTTTCACACTAGATGTTTAATCAATGGCAAGGTGTGCATGGTGATCATTGATGGAGGTAGTTGCACCAATGTGGCTAGTGCTAGATTAGTGTCAAAGCTAAATTTAGCTACTAAACCACATCCTAGGCCATACAAACTTCAATGGCTTAGTAAGGATGGGGAGGTGCAAGTGAGGCAGCAAGTTGAAGTGGACGTTTCCATTGGGAAATACAATGATAAGGTACTTTGTGATGTTGTTCCTATGGAGGCCAGTCACTTACTTTTGGGGAGACCATGGCAATTTGATAAAAGAGCCAATCATGACGGTTACACCAACAAGATCTCTATCATGCAC
>NC_016089.4:21275622-21386110 GCF_000004515.6 Glycine max
GAGTTAAAAGATATTACCATTTGAATTTCACGAGAGCTTCCTTGTTCAACTTCAAGCGTCTCGATATATTATGCGCCTGAATCTGACCTCCGTGTGAAAAGTTATGACCATTTGAATTTCTCGAGAGCGTCCGTTGTTCAATTTCGAGCATCTCGATATATTTTTGGCCAGAATCAGACCTCCGAGTGAAAACTTATGATCATTTGAATTTCTCGAGAGCTTTCGTTGTTCAACTTTATGCGTCTCAATATATTATGTGCTCGAATAAGACCTCCGAGTTAAAAGTTGTGACCATTTGAATTTCTCAAGAGCTTCCGTTGTAATATTTCGAGTGTCTCGATATATTATGCGCCTGAATCGGACATGCGAGTGAAAAGTTATGACCATTTGAATTGCTCAAGAGCTTCCATTTTTAATTTCGAGCGTCTCGATATATTATGCGCCTGAATCTGACCTCCGTGTGAAAAGTTATGACCATTTGAATTTCTCGAAAGCTTCCGTAGTTCAATTTCGAGCGTCTCTATATGTGATGCGCCTAAATCGGACATCCGAGTTAAAAATTATGACCATTTGAATTTCTCGAGAGCTTCCGTTGTTAAATTTCGAGCGTCTCTATATATTATGCGCCAGAATCGGACATCCGAGTGAAAAGTTATGACCATTTGAATTTCTCGAGAGCTTCCATTGTTCAATTTCGAACGTGTCGATATATTATGCGCCTTGTTCGGACCTCCGAGTTAAAAGTTATGACCATTCCAATTTCTCGAGAGCTTCCGTTGTTCAATTACAAGCGTCTCTATATATTATGCACCTGAATCGGACCTCCGAGTGAAAAGCTATGGCCATTTGAATTGCTCAAGATCTTCCATTGTTCAATTTCGAGCGTCTCGATATATTATGCACCTGAATCGGACATCCGAGTGAGAAGTTATGACCATTTGAATTTCTCGAGAGCTTCCGTTGTTCAATATCGAGTGTCTCGATATATTATACGACTGAATCTGACATCTGATTTAAAACATCTATTCCTTTTCAAAAATTTCTTTTTCCTTTTTCAACATACACTCGTTGTTTATACAAAAAATTTCTTTATATACACTCATTGCTCACACACAAGAATTTCTTTTCACACATTATTTATACACACAAAATCTTTTCATACACTTTTTATATACAAAAACTCTTTTCTTTTCTTTACATACAGATATGACATTTTGTTCACAACGCCTCTTTCTTTTTCTATTCTTGGTGTTATCATGATGTTTGTTCGTTTTATTTTAGGACGACATTCCTAAATGAAAACTCTACACGGTTCCAGAATTTCAACAAACATTATCGACAATAACGAAGTAAGCACTAACGCAACAGTCCAAACAAAATGTATGCACAAAACAAATGACAATCGAAACAACAAAAACAAACGTTAGTCCCTCAAGTCATCGAAATAAAATAACATGTAAATGATAAAGGATGAAACATAAAAAGAATATGAATCTGGGGATCCCATGGTCGTGTGGCTCCGCTCCCTCCCAAGAAACCGAGCAAATCCGTCATCTCCTCATCCATGCGGGCCTCCTCTGCATCGCCCGGGGATCCTGCAGGAGCCTCCCCTTTCTGGGCCTCGTGCCAATCTCCGGGCCATGTGACCTCAGCCCTAAACTGCTCTGGAGTAGGGCATGCAAAAGGAGCGAAACCCTGCCTTTGCTAACTAAGGCTGAAGCGGTAGAGACACTCATGTATCTGTACCTGCCCTCGGTGGTTGGCCGCCTGCTGGCAAACCAAGTGCTGTAGATAACGCTCCACGCCTAGTGACCCAGCGGGATCGGCCTAATGAGGTGGCGGTGGTGCGTCTGCGTCCTGAGGTGCATCCCCTTGCGCCTGTCTAGGCGTGCAATACTTCTCAATGAAAGCCCAGGTGATCGGCGGTCGGATCACCTTACTAGGGGTGACTGGAACCCCGAATGACTGGCAGAGGCCCGTGATCAATGCTGGAAACCCCAGGGCCGTGTTAGACTTATCCGGGTCTAGAGGGTGCCTGATGGGTGGCATACCTGTAAACAAATAGATGGCGTGAGCAATCAGCTGAGCCACGTGAACGCTCATCCGTGTCAGGATGGCATACACCAACTGACACTTCGGCAGAGGGAGATCGGAGTTATGATCACTAGGCAAGACATTGCTGAGCAGCAACGTAATCCACATCTGGGTCAAGGTGGTCATGCTGGTGCGCATGATCCGCACCCGTCTCCCGACAGCGGTCCGGGCGAAATCCTGCCCCGGTGTGCACAATAACTGGGCAATGGCCTCCTCGTTGAACCCGTCAGCCCTGTTCCTCCTCTGACTGAACTTTTACTCCTGGCCTTCCTCCAACACTAGCGGGTCACCCAGGAATTGGCTGAGGGCATCTACGTCAAAAGGAATCAACTGACCCCTCACCCATGAACGCATGCCCCGCACTCCCTCCTCTGCGGGCTAAGCATTAGCGTAAAACTCCAGGACTACCTCAGGGTCAAACTTAGCCATGGGAGTAGCCAGCGACGTCCAATGTCTGGGAGCTATCTCCTCCTGAAAATCGGTGTACTCATCGTCCCTGAGCTGGACGCATCTCTCTCGGTGGAACGACCATCCTTTGATGGCCTCGAAGCGCTGCTGGTGCACGGCGCTCTAGAAACGGTGACCATCAAACACGGGGGCGGCACTGGTCCCTTCAGCCGCGGTGTCCCTCCTAGATCTCTTCGCGGAAAGCTTTTTCGGAGCCATTTCCTGCGAGGACAAACATTTGGAAAGTTAGTTTACAAGAAAATACCAATCATTACGAGCAAGAGCCAAACAACACTTATATGGTGCGAGTGTCAACATGCACTTTACAAAGCAATCACATTGGGGCATGTGCTATTTTATGACACATACCTATATACATGCATTTACACACGCCCACATAAATTTTTTTTGGTGAAAGGCATTTTATGACACACATCCATGTATGTTTTTGACAAGCATTTTCATGCTACATCCCACATATATGCACATTTTTTGAAAGGCTCCTTATGCTACCTACTCACAAATATACATATTTTGAAAGGCATTTTTACGCTACCTATCCAACATATACAAATTTTTGAAAGGCATTTTTTGCTATATATATTCACACACTTTGTAAGGTATTTTCATGCTATATATTCACACACTTTGCAAAGTATTTCATGCTATATATTCACATATATACATACTATTGAAAGGTTTTTTTTTCATGCTATATATTCACATATATACATACTATTGAAAGGTATTCTTCATGCTATATATTCACATATATACATACTATTGAAAGGTATTTTCCATGCTATCTAGGCGCAAGGTATTCCTCATGAGGCAACAAGTTCAAATTCTAGTCAAAAACCTCTCAAACATGTTCTAATATTCATGCATCTTTTACATTCAAAACCAAAAACTTAGATTCCTAGGCGTAAGTCATGCTTTTGGCACTTAGTCTAGCTTCTACAAAACTGCCCACACACTCACGATGGCAGCCATATGTGCATAATTTGTTACACAAGCTAAGTTTCACAAAATCATGTGCAAATGCCATTGAGGCATTTCACCGAACACTTGGTGGGCGCATGTTTAGGCATGAAAATCAAGGGAATGGGGGCAATGTAGCATGCCCCATTACTCCAGAATACACCCTAGGCCTAAGGCCATCCCCTACAACCCCTTAATTCATCAAAAATAGGCAACAATCCATGGATAAATCCCTCACGTTTTTTAGCAAATACATGCAACTTAGAGCACCAAAATACATCAATGGAACGCTAGAGAGCCCAAGAATGGGGTACTTACTTGTTGGAGATGAATAATAGAGCAAAATGGAATGAAAAATGCGAAAAATGGTGACCTAAAGGCTGCAAAACTGGTGAATCCCGTGAGCCTTTGTTTTTTGAATGAGGGGGGGGGGGGAGAGTTTTTTTGGCGCAGAAACCTTCCCCCTCCCCCTTTTTAACCCCCTTCGTGCAGGGGTTGCTCGCCCAGGCGAGCTAACCTACATTTTTTTTTGGGGTATCAAATAAGTATGGCTTCTTACGGGTCGGCGTTCGCTTACTCGAACACCCTCAGGGTAGATTAGGCATCCAGTACTTACTTTAAAGACATAACAATAATAATTACTGGGAATTTAAAGGATACTAGGTTGCCTTGCAGCAGCGCTTTCCGTTTGTCCAGACCTGGGCAAGGGACGACGATCTATCAGTTGTGACCCTAGCCTCTACTCGGGTCCGTCCCTATGTACCTGAAAGTAGGAAACGACATCGCGCCGCAAACTGTGGCCGCGTTACTGTTTTACCCTGATTGGTTTTTGCCTTTAGCCCCATCCCGACATTTGACCACTGCCTAAGACGATTCTGCTCTTGTCGTAACAAAATATGCATGCGTATGCGTATGCATGAACTTTTTCAAATGCAACACTCTTTTTTAGTGAATGCTGGTTAGATTCAGTTTTAATTAAGCGCTTGGGGCACCCCATGAACTGAACAAAAAGGCTCAGGTTATCACAAACTGTACATGGTTTAAAACCAAAGTGAGGACTGAAGCCTCAAACCCATGTTCTCTTCTTTTAAAGAACTGTGACAAGAAATTTACAGCGGACAGGAATCCCTGGGGGAAACCAAGGAGAACACACAAAAATAAAAGAACATGCAATGATTTCCTCAATTGCCCCAGATCCTAAGCGTAGTATCTCTTGACAACATCGGAGTTCACGGGTGAGGGTAGCTCCTCGCCATCCATGTTGGTGAGCACCAGAGCCCCTCCAGAAAAGGTCTTTTTAACAATGAAAGGCCCTTCGTAGTTCGGGGCCCACTTCCCTCTATTATCTTTAACAACGTGGGATATCTTTTTCAGCACAAGGTCCCCCTCATTGAACTTGCAGGGGCGCACCTTCTTGTCGAATGCGTTCTTTATCCTTTGTTGATACAGGCGCCCATGGCTCATGGCCGTCAAATGCTTACCTTCAATAAGGTTGAGTTGGTCGTAGCGTGTTTGAGCCCACTCTGATTCTTCTAGGCCCGATTCCGCTAGTATCTTCTGGGAAGGGACCTCTACCTCAAATGGGAGTACCGCTTCCATCCCATAAACCAAGGAGTACGGCGTTGCCCCAGTAGAAGTTCGTACCGAGGTTCGATATCCATGCAGGGCAAAAGGCAACATCTCATGCCAATCTTTGTACGACACTGTCATCTTCTGAATAATTTTCTTAATATTTTTATTTGTAGCCTCCACAGCCCCGTTCATCTTCGGACGGTAGGGGGTGGAGTTATGATGCTGGATTTTGAAATCCTCGCACATTTCCTGCATCATTGTCGGAAATCCCTGGTGGATATTCTTTGTTCTCGACATACTGTTTGATGTCAAAATCCCACGGTTTCCCATCTCGCTCTTTCTCTATCGCACAACAATGTGTCGGCTTGCCCCGAGATCTGAATTCAATGTACGGCAGATCCCTATGTGGGGCAAGTTGAAACATGGATGCTAGGGTGGCCAATGCATCGACCATTTGGTTCTCTTCCCGAGGTATGTGGTGGAAAGAAATGTCGTCAAAGAATTCGGCTAACTTCAAGATATAAGTTTGATAGAGTATCAATTTTTGATCCCTAGTTTCCCATTCTCCTCTCAACTGACGTATTACCAAAGCCGAGTCTCCATACACTTTGAGTAGCTTTACGTCAAAATCAATGGCAGCTTGAATCCCAAGGGCGCATGCTTCATATTCGGCCATATTATTGGTACAATCGAAACCCAGCCTGGTCGTGAAAGGGATACATTGATCATCTGGGGATACAAGAACTGCCCCTACTCCATGGCCCAAAGAATTAGATGCCCCATCGAAACAAATAATCCATTTGTCTATATCCTCGTGCATCCGCTTCTCTTCGAATAGGGCCATGATGTCTTCATCCGGGAACTCAGGGTGCATCGGCCGATAATCTGGGAGGGTTGTTGGGCCAAATAATCTGCCAAGGCGCTTCCCTTTATCGCCTTTTGGGTGACATACACAATATCGAATTCAGATAGTAGTACCTGCCACCTAGCGATTCATCCTGTGAGGGCCGGTTTCTCAAAGATGTATTTCACGGGATCCATTTTGGAAATAAGCCAAGTGGTATGACTGAGCATGTACTGCCTAAGACGATGTGACGCCCATACCAAGGCGCAGCACGTCCTTTCCAACATTGAGTAATTCATCTCACAGGCGGTAAACTTCTTGCTTAAATAGTAAATGGCTTGTTCCTTCTTCCCAGAGTCATCGTGCTGACCCAACACGCACCCCATAGACTCATCTAACACAGTCATGTACAGGAAAAGAGGTCTTCCTGTTACAGGTGCAGGGGATTCGTGAGGCTCTGTTTGATTTTTTCGAAGGCCTCTTGGCAGTCACTATTCCACAGGATCGCCTGGTTTTTACACAATAGTTTGAAGATGAGCTCGCAGGTAGGGGTGAGTTGCGAGATAAATCTCGCGATGTAATTCAACCTCCCCAGGAAACCTCGAACCTGCTTCTCCTTGCGTGGCTCTGGCATTTCAAGAATGGCCTTCACTTTCTCGGGATCTATCTCTATACCTTTCTGGCTCATGATAAAACCCAACAACTTTCCCAACTTTACCCCGAAGGTGCACTTGGTGGGGTTTAGTTTCAGTTGGTATTTCCGCAACCTTCCAAACAGCTTACGCAGATTGACGAGGTGTTCGTCCTCGGTCCGAGATTTGGCAATCATGTCATCTACATAGACTTCTATCTCTTTATGCATCATGTCGTGGAATAAAGCTACCATGGCACGTTGATAGGTTGCCCCAATATTTTTTAGCCCGAAGGCCATCACTTTGTAGCAGAATGTTCCCCATAGGGTGATGAAAGTGGTCTTCTCCACATCTTCGGGTGCCATTTTTATCTGGTTATACCCTGAGAAACCATCCATAAATGAGAAAAGGGCGAACTTAGCTGTATTATCTACTAGTATATCAATGAGTGGTAAATGAAAATTGTCTTTAGGACTGGCTCGGTTTAAATCCCGATAGTCTACGCACATTCGCACTTGGCCATCTTTTTTTGGGACAGGGACAATGTTGGCTACCCACTCCGGGTATCGAGCCACAACCAAGAAACCTGCATCGAACTGCTTTCTCACTTCTTCTTTAATTTTCAAAGACATTTCGGGTCTCAACCTTCGTAATTTTTGCTTAACCGGGGAAGACCCAGGATTCAATGGCAACCTATGCTGCACAATGTCGAGGTCCAGACCTGGCATGTCTTTGTATGACCATGCGAAGATGTCTTGATATTCTTCAAGAAGGGTTACCAAACCTTGGCGGATAGGTGCGGTCATACCGGTTCCTACTTTCACTTCTTTCTTTCCCTCTCCGGTCTCTAAGTCTATCAGTTCGGTTTCCGCTTGGTGAGGCTTCATTTCGCGTTCTTCCTGAGCGATCAATCTCTCCAACTCTGGTGAAAGGACGTCCTCTTCCTCTTATTTGTTTATTGTTTGACTTACTTCTCGGTCAAAATCGATTATCAAACCCTTGTTGTTAGGATCCTCAAAGGATCGATCCTCACATCTATACCATTCAAGACAAAAAACAAAAACATGCAAAATGATATGAGAAAAGGTGGAATCGCAAGAACAAATGAAACAAGATCTCTTTGTTATTTAATAAGGTAGGTTTCACAAAACAAGAAGAGAAAGGAATCTATAGTGTGGCGTCCCTAAATAATGACTGGTTTAATAGTAATAAATTAAATAGCAGAAACCATGGGAAATTGTTTTTTTTTTCTCTTTTTTTCCGCACCGTTATTCATTTCACGGTAATTAATTTCAAAAGGAAAATTATCACTATAGAGTCCTGAATGGCCAGTTCACAACTCTATTCGGATTCAGTTCTTTTTGATCACTCATAACCTCCAAACTATTTTTCTCTTTAAAAAATATACCAGCCATCATTTTAGGTCGTCACGTGAGAAATAATAAGGTGCGGTCGGTAAACTCTTTTCAAATAAAGTTCGTTAACATTTATTTTTCAAATAACAAGATAAAACATAATTGTTTCCATCAGCAAAAACTGTCCAAAAGATGGGAGTTTGCAAAATAGTACAGTGACATCCAGAGCAAAGGTAACAACTGTGGTGGCTTCCGCCACAATATATATACAATCATCAAAATTTCTATACAAGAGGTCTACCGACCCAAAAATCAAAAGAGTAAACCTAGCAGTCTGAACTAGATACACCCACTCACAAAAGTATGTACGCCTAATCTAGGGAGTCGTCTGCTACGATGAAGAGTCGTCACTAATCGTTGTCCCTCCAGGGCCACTCTCCTCTGTAGAGTCTGCCTCAGATGCTGACATAATATCCTCTGGAGAATCAACATCAGGGAGTGGGTCCTCATCATCCTTTGGAAAGTCAGGGGCGTCCATAGCAGGTTCAGGAGGTAACTCCTCTGGGTCCTCTTCAAGATCCTCTTCAGAGGATGACACCTCTATCACTTGAACCGGCTCCACTAGTCGATATGGAGTAGGCGTAGGTAATATCCACTCCACAGGCTGCTAAAGTGTGCGTGCGGGTTGCTCTGGATGTACTAGCGAAGTAGCAGTGAGTCGAATTGTGCCACAGAATCGGCACCTCTCGTTGCCTTCGAGGGTCTCCCAAACACCCTCTAGGCACTCCATCACAACACGATCATGGATCAACTATGCTGCCATCGCGATCTACAAGAGATAAAAGAAAGGGGTAGACTCTTTCACAAGAAATCTGACTACACAGGTAACAATACAATGCGTCCCATAACGGCTACGCACAATCAACATGTCATTTTTCAAGAGATTTCCTCTCTGGTATTCGATTACCAAAGTATGTAATCGATTACAAGTACCCAAAAACGAATTACATAGCCTTTTCAAATTGGAACCTAAAAGTTACACTGTGTAATTGATTACACATAAATGGTAATCGATTACCAGTAGCAGGTAACCCTATGTAATCGATTACACACAAATTGTAATCGATTACCAGTAGCATATAACACTGTGTAATTGATTACACACAATTGGTAATCGATTACCAGAGGTTACTGAACGTCCTGTTTCAATTTTTGAACCCTGTAATCGATTACACATGAATGGTAATCGATTACCAGAGGGAATTTTTTCAGATAACACCCAAGATAGATAGCTGGCCAGCTGCCACACAAGCCTCCTTGCTTCGTGGACTTTTGTTCCTTTATTGGTTGACTGCTAGGAGCTCGCCTGCTTAGGTACGTCATAGGTTCTCACTGGCTGACTATGCACGGGGTGGGTCGAGATTGGTCAAGCTTGGTTTTGGGCAATAGCACCCCACCTGACGTCCCCAAGGTCTCCTAACCCCCATGACATATCCTCAGGTACCACTCTGTGGTCAACTAATAAAAGTTGGAAGACTGACTCTTCCACGCTTTCTCACACCGAGCTTATTGAGTTATGGGGCACCCGTCATATGTGGTACTAGGTGGCGATCGAGCGATGGCGCAAAACAAATATCCCATTTCCACAAGCCCAGGCATAAGCACACCATCCCCAGTTGCCCACCTTTAAATTGAGCTCACGCACACATACGTAGCCCTTCTCCTCGTTCCTCTCAGCCCGGGTCCCCATCAACCCCTCCAAGCTTTCGCAATATCAAAACAATTCAATTCCATTTGTCATGAAACTACCTAAAAAGAAACAGAGTGGAGGCAGAATCTTTACACAAGATTCATTCAAATTCCACAGAATTTTTCCTACCCACATACCTCAGCAACATCCTCTTCGTTCTGATTCGTTAACCATTGGATCGCCTTGAAAATTTAACTCAGGGTTCCTAATACAGAAATCTAAGTTTTGACCGTTGGGATCTGCTAAAGAATATCTAGAACACGAGATATACTACCTTTCCCGTGATAGCAGAAACTAGCACTGCACAACCATTTTTTTCTGCATAATTGGCAGATTTGTTGCACAATTTGACAGCTTTTTCCGCATAATTTTGCAGATTTCGAAATCTAGCTTGCATGCATCCAATTTCACTCAAATTGAATCCTACAAGTCCTAAACCATGTATAAATCATGTTCAAGCCAAAAACAAACTTCAAACCAAGGTAAAGCAAATTATAGGTATCCAAAACCCATCAAATTTAGTGAATTTTCAAGGTTTGAAAGGTGAAAATGAAAATTGGGTAATTTTGGGGTAAACTCTGATCTTCATCAAGTCTATAACATTGAATTAGACTTGCTCAAACTGATTTTAAGGTAAAATTTCCACCTATTCAAAATTTGACCTCTCAACACTCAATTTACACTATAAATGGCTCTTTTCTTTCACATTTGTTACCCATTTTCCTCATTTGCTCTAACCAAGCTTTCCTACAAGTCCTAATTGACATTCTAAACTAGAATCAACTCACTTTAAACCCAAATTTCCACTAACCCCAAATTTGGCTTTCTAACCCTCAACATCTCACACTTTTCCCACCTACAACACTACCATTCTCACATTTAACTCTAAGTTAACTCTCCCCATCCTCTCTACCAGTTTTCTATCTACATTTTAAGCACACATATATCTCAAAAACATCATTATTAAACCCTAAACCAACATGGGTAGTTTTGCTTACATCAAACATGCCAAGTTTAGCATAATTACAACAATTTCCTTCACAAACAACTACCCTAAAGTAATAACCTAGTAAAACTACCCATTATAGCTCCCAAAAACCCAACACCCACAGATTTCAAGTGAGAAGAAGTCCACCCTTACCTGAAATTGAAGGTTCCACGAGGTAGAGGTAGGCTCCTAGACTCCGAAAATAGCTTTTCCTTGCAATTTGGTGTGGAAATGAAGGGAAATTTGGAGCTTCAAAAGAGACAACAATGGTGGAGAAGAAAAGGAAGAAAAAGCAACGTGGAGGGAGAAAGAAGGGCTGCTGGAAGTTTCTGGAAAAGGAGAGAGAAGATTTGGCTTTTTATAAAAAATGATTTTTCTTTTCTTTTTCATTTTCTTTTCAAAAGCAATTCCATGTGTCCTATTTTAATTGGAGCTAAAAGGGCCCACATTTTCCTTTGATTTGACCTCATACTCAGCCATAAAGAAGAAAAAACTGGACCTTTTTGGATGCTAAAATCCTGCCTTGGTTTGCATGCCACCTCTTCGGTTCCAGTTCTTCGCGTTTCTTTGCACTCGTCGGGGCCCATTTTCAAAAGTAGGCAATATATATATCAAAATGCTCAGAATGAGACCCTGAGCGTGGTTCAGAGGTTGGTTTTATTAAATTTTAAGTTGCACACAAAACGATATTTTTTAGACTAATTAATTGCGAATTAATCTATAACCGTCCAATCATGGGTTACTCTTCGTTAATTAGTCTAACCCGTGTATTTCTTCCCCAATGTATATACTTTTACCAAGAATATATATATATATATATATATATATATATATATATAAAATTATTTAAATGTAATACTTGCAAAATTCCGGGTAGAAATTCCAGGATATCATATACAGCCTCCAATTACATTGAATCAGCGGTATAGACTTTTGACTGGCTCGTCACGTGCCAGTTCCCCAGTTGGAAATTGGGATGGCATGGTCGCACGAAACTCGGCGGATCTTGTGGAGCCTCTTCTCCTATTGCTGCCACCTCTTCCTCGAACATTATCCCAACACTTGTGAAACACTAGCTAACATGATCAGGCCATGCCCTATCTTCCCGGAGTCTTGACGGTGCATTCCTTCTTCCAGGTTTCCCGGGCTCATACCCCAACTCATATTTGTGCGGGTTACCCCTAATGTCAACCACATCGGCATTCCTGTGGCTGTCCTTGCCCAGACCCATTCCGGGCTCATAACCGTGCCTGAGCATTACCCGCGCCACCATCAGGGTTGCATTAGAGAAACAAGGTAGCAATGGACTTGTTTCCACAGAGGCACAACTTACCACCTCGAAGGATTGGAAAGTTGTTTCCAATGATTCCTCCACTGCCTCTACATATGGTGCCGAGGAGGGGCAGCTTACCAACATATCCTCTTCGCCTAACACTATCACCAAGAGTCCACCAACCGCGAATTTCAATTTCTGGTGAAGCGTCGAAGGGACCACTCCTAGCGCGTGAATCCATGGCCTCCCCAAAAGGCAGTTGTAGGCGGGATTTATGTCCATCACTTGGAAAACCACATTGCAAGTGTGGGGGCCTATCTGAATGGGGATGTCAATTTCCCCCATCACCTCCCGCCGACTACCGTCGAAAGCTCATACTACCATCGAACTCGGTTTTAGACGTGACGCATTAAAAGGAAGTTTCTCCAAGGTGGTCTTTGGCATCACATTTAAACTTGGACTATTATCGATGAGTACCTTAGTGACGACATGGTCCATGCATTTGACAGACACATGTAGAGCTTTGTTGTGCCCTCTCCCCTCAACTGGAATCTCTTCTTCCGCGAACGTGAGATAATTATTGGTAGTTATGTGATTAACAATGCCTTCAAAACCCTCGACTGAGATGTCGTGTGCTACGTGGGCTTCGTTGGGGACCTTTACCAATAGTGCACGATGAGGCTCGGAGCTTATGAGCAGTTCGAGCAAGGAGATCCTTCCTGGAGTTTTATTCAATTGCTTAACTACTTTAAACTCACTTTGTTGGATGAGACGAAGGAACTCATGAGCCTCTTCCAAGGTCATCGCCTTTCCTTGGAGACCTTCCTTCTTTTCAGCTTCCTTTACTACCGGGGGATCCACTTCTTTTGAGGGGGTGGTCGCGCCTGCGGACTCTTGGGTCATGGGCGCTTTCTTCTTGGAGGGCAATTCCACCGAGTGAGGGGGAGCGAACACCCGGCCACTGAGGGTTACGCCACTAAGGCCGGTAATGTTGGTCACCTTGGCTGACAAGGAGTCAACCTCGGTTGCAGCCCCTTCTCCAAAAGCGGGAGGGGTATATTTCCATGGGACGACTTTATTGCTTTGATAGGAAAATGGCGTCGGCTTGGGCATTGTTGAGGGGTACTCGGACCCGGGGCTGGTCATATTCCTAGTGAAACATATTACTTGGGCTTTGGGGGTTGGGGGAGCCTTCCTTTCTGCCGACTGCGTGCAAATCTGCGGTTCTTCCCTACCTCTCTCGGACACTTCGAGCTGCCCCCAGTCTATGAGCCATTGAAGTAGCTCTTCCACCGCGGGGCAGGTTTCCATGTCGTGTAATTCCCCGAGATGAAACAGACATTCGTCGCTTTTGTCTCCACCATGAGAGACCATGCATGCTGCCTGCAACGACTGGTAGATGAATCTTCTGGATGTAGCCACATCTTCTAATCTCTTTGACCCTGACGGCCTATCCTTTTCGATGGCGTTTACGCTAGTTCCTCCATGAATGGCTAGTGGATTGGTCTTAACGTTGAGGCCCTCTTCTTGAAATGATAGCCAGCCGACATTTATTAGGTGTTGCACCTTATACTTGAATGGCAGGCAAGAATCAATGTTGTGTCCGGGGGCTCCACTATGGTATGCGCACGTGGCATTTGAGTTGTACCACTTGGGGTATGGTGACCGGAAGACCTTCCCGGGTGTCGCAACGTGCCCTTTTGCGGGCAAGCGAGGGCGAGGCTCACGGGTGCGCTTTCCAAAGGAGGAAAGATGCGCGGAGTCGCCACCAACGTTTATTTGTGGAAAACGTCGGGAAAACCGAAGGAAACCGGTCAAAATGAAAATTCTAAGTTCGGGAGTTGTATTTACGCTTGAGGAAGGTATTAGCACCTCTCACGTTTGTCTCAAAGGACAACAACCTATTTTTTAGAATTGTGGAAATTGTGTTACCTTAACTTTTATTTCTTTTTATTTTTTGAGGTCGACAAAAGCGGGGCTCTTGCTCCTACGTACCCTCCATCAAAGAGGAATTCAGACCTACGTAGTTCTTCCTTATGCGTGAATCAAGTGATTCTTTTTACTTGAAAGGTGATCATTTTAAGGCGTTGGACCTTAAAAATGATCCATTTTACTTGGTAAGAAACTGAAATGATAAACTTTCAAAACCCTATTTTTGTGGACGAGCTTGACTAGGCGAGCTGATTTTAGCCTTAGTTTCACTTTAGTTATTAGTCAATTCCATTAAGAATGAGAAATCCCAAAGAGAAAACGTCCGATTGATTTTTCGCTTTATTTTACTAAAAGGTATATTATTGATTATTATATTATTATTTTACCTCTTTTTGATTTCCAACGTGGTTACAGCACGACCGAACGGTCGGAATTCATTTTAACCAAAATTAACGAATGATACAATTTAAACGATCGGTGAAAATTTATTTTATTTTTAGATTAGGCGAGAAATGACTTAAATAAATGGCTTAAGCACATCAAAAGGGGGTATAAAAAGCAAATGAAAACGAGAATAAAAATACATGAAACAAAATGTGGACCACCACGGGTACATAGAATGAATTGAAAAGCTTGGTTTGAGATACTTACCCGTTGAAGACTGAAGAAAACGAAGAGCGAACGATGAATGTTGAAGAACGGTCGAGAATCTTCGCGTAATTACTCACGGAAACGTTACGGAAGCACCTCGGCTTGGATTTTCTTCACGGAAATAATTTTCCTCAGTAATTTCGAGAAAGGGAGAAATGCCAAGAAGGCTGAACCCTTTTCTTCTTCACTCCTCCCCCTATTTATAGCAAAATAGGGGAGGAGCTTGCCACCCAGCTCGCCCAGGCGAGCAAGGTTACTTCCTCCAAAAGCAACAGCCTTCTGGAGGAAGGATCTGGAAGGCCCAAGTGGGCCAGATTGCTATTTGTACCCCCCTTTTTACTAAATGCACCCCTTCTACTTTTTTTTGGTAATTCTTTTTCCGTAACGTTACGAAACTTTACGAATTTCATAACGATACCTATTTTCCTTCCGCAAGGTTATGAATCTTCACGGATTATGTATTTACTCTTTTTTTTAAGCTTTCGAAGAAGTTACGAAAAATCACGGATTACGCAAAAACACCTCTTTTCGATTTCCGCCACATTACGGAATTTCACGGATCATGCAAGTCTGCTTCCTTTTGATTTCTGGCACGTCTCGAGACTTCATTAATTGTGCAACAAAGAACTCCAAGTAATCTCAAAGCGGCTAACCAAAGGTTGCATGTCATCAAGTAATAATCCCCGGATGAAATTAGGGTATGACAGTTGCCCCTCTTTACTTACCTTTTATCGGAGATAAGAGGAAAGCAAAGATAAGACACTGATTTCGTCCGTCTGGCCCTTTCCGTGATTAATCCATGACGACTCTCGTCTCTACTCCTTCTTTTTTCTTTTCTGCACAACACAATACAAACAACAACAAGAACAACAAAAATAATATATACATACACATATACACATGTTTGGAAAAAAGAAACAATCGGGAACATAACAACGATCACATTCCCAGCCAAGAGGATCCGCCCTTGACGATGAAAAACTCTGGAGAATGGAGGATTGCACTCAGCAATCACTACACATGGCTCCAAACTCGTGGGTGGAGGACGCATGAACGAAAATGCAATTCATGGGGGTCCGAAAAAAAGGGTTGAGAATGGAGAATTGCACTAAGCAATCACTACGCATGGCTCCAAACTCGAAGGTGGAGGACACATGAACGAAAACGCAATCCATGGGGCTCCGAAAAAGATTGAGAATGGAGAATTGCACTAAGCAATCACTATGCATGGCTCCAAACTCGAAGGTGGAGGACACATGAAAGAAAACGCAATTCACGGGGCTCCGAAAAAGGTTGAGAATGGAGAATTGCACTAAGCAATCACTACGCATGGCTCCAAACTCGAAGGTGGAGGACACATGAAAAAAAACGCAATTCATGGGGCTCCGAAAAAGGTTGAGAATGGAGAATTGCACTAAGCAATCACTACGCATGGCTCCAAACTCGAAGGTGGAGGACACATGAACGAAAACGCAATTCATGGGGCTCCGAAAAAGGTTGAGAATGGAGAATTGCACTAAGCAATCACTACGTATGGCTCCAAACTCGAAGGTGGAGGACACATGAACGAAAACGCAATTCATGGGGCTCCGAAAAAGGGTGAGAATGGAGAATTGCACTAAGCAATCACTACGCATAGCTCCAAACTCGAAGGTGGAGGACACATGAATGAAAACGCAATTCATGGGGCTTCGAAAAAGGTTGGTCGGCAGGACCGAACGATCCACCAGGTCTTTCCACCTACAAAAGCAAACATGCTTTTTGCAAAGAAAAATAAATCATTCGCGAGAGCACCATATCTTAGAGAAACAATTTACTTGTTCTAAGGGTAATCTTCCTTTTAGCTTTTAAATGAACATGCAGGGGAAACATCGGGCTAAGCTGAAAATAAATCACTCATAGTGTATAAAACTCACAAGGCAAGTGTTTTATCCTATTCCCAAACCATAATTGCACCATGACCCTATTTTGCACACGACTTCCTATCGAATCAAAGATCAAATGTACGATCACAGACCAATAGGATTTTCTCGAGGGTGGTGTTTTTGGAGAGGAAGCTGGGTGTTTCGGTCTTTTCCTCTTTATTCATGTGGGGTGGGATATTGCCAGTCGAGAATGATTTCGAGTGGCAATCTGGCTTGAAGAATTTCTGTCCTCTTTCTTTCATTAATCGAGAATTGCTCCTTTTCCCTTTTCACTTCCCTTCAACCTTCGACCGGGAATCTTTCCTCTTCTTTTTTTGTTCTTTTCTTTATTTTCATCTTTTTTCTTTTTCTTTCTTTCAATTTCTTCCTTTTCTTTCTTTTCACTTCTCCTTCCCCATCCCTTTCTTTGGGAAATCGGGTTTTAGCATTCTATTCGCTCTCCCTTGAGGAGATTCCGCTGTCCTTTGCTTCGGGGGAAAGAATGAGGATTCCCTTTTTTATAGGTCAAGGTTCAAAAAGGTCTAAGGTTGTCTTTCAACGGGGTCTTTTATCGTGTGAACCCAATCTTGATATCTGGGGCGAAACAAATTTGGGTGTCAAGGTGTCGATTTCGGGCCGAACTTCCATATTGTTCCATAAGGCACGCGTGACAATGATGATTTGAAAACAACGTGCAAAATTAGTCATGGCTACAGCCAGGTGGGCACTCAAGCATCCTGTTTATGGCATTGTGATACTACGGTTGGGAATTTACTCAGACAGACCCAACGTTTCCAAGTTATGTACTTTCATCAGTTCAATGAATTCATCCATCCTTATCTCGGTTCATTCCGGAAAATAAACTCTTAGCATCAGTCCCTTGTTTCCAGAAGATACGTTTGCTCTTTAAGAATGATTTATACTTCTTAACTATAACATGTCGACCTTTGCGGTCTTTCTTTTCTTTCTTTTTCCTTTTTTTTTGTTTCATTTTTATATATTCACAAAATTATACACCTATGGTCCTTTATGAAGAAAAATTTTCTTTGTATATCTATATTTTTATACATGACAAACTTTTTCTGTACACGCATTAGAACTCTTCTCTTTACGTCACACGATCTATATACAAACCCTATTTACATTCAAAGATTTTTCATTTTTCCCAACACACACTTATAGTTCACACAAAAGTTTCTTCATATACACTCGTTGCTCACACACACAAGAATTCCTTTCCACGCATCATTTACACACAAAAACCTTCTATACACATTTTCCTTTTACATACATGTATAAATAAAAACCTTTTTCTTTTCTTTATGAACATGACTTTTATTCACAACGCTTCTTTTCTTTAGGATTTTTGGTTCATTTTATTTTTAGGACAACGTTCCTAAATGAAAAACTCTACACGGTTCCGGAAAAAACATTATTGACAACGACGAAACAAGTACCGACGTAACAACTCAAATGATATGTATGTACAAAACAAAAGTCAAAACATGAAACAAATGTTAGTCCCTTAGTCAAACAAAAATAAGATGATATGTAACAGAAAAAAACAAATGGAAACACAAAGAAATATGGATCAAGGGATCTCCCAATCATGTGGCTCCGCTCCCTCCTAAGAAATCAAGTAAATCGGTCATCTCCTCGTCCTCGCGGGCCTCATCTTCCTCGTCGGGAGCCTCTGCTGGTGCCTCTGCAGGTGCCTCTCCTGCCCGGGCCTCAGGCCAATCTCCAGGCCATGCGACCTCTGCCCTGAACTGGTCCGAAGTAAGGCACGGAAAAGAAGTAAAACCCTGGCTCTGCAGGCTGAGGCTCATTTGGTAAAGACAATCATGGGTCTGCACATGAGCACGGTGGTTGGCCGCCTGCTGGCGAACCAAATGCCGCAAATACTGCTCCGTATCAAACGATCCGGCTGGACCAGCTTGATGAGGTGGCGGCGCGTCTGCGGCCTGCGGAGCATCCCCCTGGGCCTGTCTCTGTGTGCAATACTTCTCAATAAAAGCTCGGGTGATGGGAGGCCGAATCACCTTGCTAGGTGCGACGGGGACGCCGAACGACTGGCAGAGTCCTGTGATCAAGGCGGGAAATCCCAGGGCCCTGTTGGACTTAGGTGTCATGAGGCATGAAAAGCATGAAGGACCTGCACAAAGTGTGACTATATGATGTGGCAATGGGGTGTAGTAAGCAAATGCTCACCTCCCCCTCTAAAATTTAATTGGATTGGGCTTCTACCAATTCAATTAAATTTATTTCCAACCACACACATCAAATATCCACTTAGTGCATGTGAAATTACAAAACTACCCCTAATACAAAAACTAGTCTAGGTGCCCTAAAATACAAGGGCTGAAAAATCCTATATTTCTAGGGTACCCTACCCACATTATGGAGCCCTAAATACAAGGCCCAAAATTAATGAAACCTTAATCTAATATGTACCAAGATATGTGGGCTCATACTTAGCCCATGGACCCGAAATCTACCCTGCGGCTCATGAGAACCCTAGGGCCTTCTCTTGCATTTTTGGCGCAATCTTCTTGGAGTCTTCTATCCAATGCCCTTGGGGGGTAGGATTGCATCATTCCCTCCCCCTTGAAAAGGATTTGACCTCAAATTCAGAGGTTCTTGAAACTCATGGATTCTTTCCTCAACACCTGTAAAAAGAATGAAAACATATGTATTAGTGATGTTCGGTATGTTAGAGTATGGTAAGGACTGAAAACCCCTTTCCTGGTCATCTTCCCATGCGAGAATATAGTTCCTCACCAACTCAATGAGTGGTGCTACAAGTATAGAAAAATATGGGACAAACTTTTTGTAAAAGGTTGTTAAGATATTGAAGCCCCAAATTTCCCTTATACTTGGTGGAGTAGGCCACTCAGGAATGGCCTTTATTCTCTTAGGGTCGATGGGAAGGCTTTGATCACTATTTAAAAAGTTAAGGAAAGTAATGGAATAATACATACCTTTTTCTTTATTTTCATGTTGATTATTCCAAGAAAAAATTACGACAAACCTAAGGTGTCCCACATGAGCACCTAGGTTTGCATTGAAACAAAAAATAAGAACAAACCTACCTAATGAGTCCTTATGTACACAAATCATGAAGATGTTGGGTGCATGAGTGATTTTAGAAAAGAGTGTTGCACTACTCAACATATTCATCATACCACCTATCATAGGGATTTGGTGCCTAATAATACCTATTTTAGGCACCAACAAAGCACAAGGATTTAAGCTCTTGCGAACCAAACCCTCATCCAACAACTCTTTTACTTGAGGAATAACCTCAAGCTCAAGAGGTATAGCGGTGCTAAGAGATTTTTCCCTTGATAGGAGAAGGTAGAAAGATTGTTTAAGAAGGAGTGCCCTTTTAATATCACCTTTTGTTGCAAAATGATTTTCCTTCTTAACAATCTTCTTGGAGGAATCGTTTTCCTCCTTTCCCTTCCCTTTGGCCTTTGAAGACAAGGCCTTACTATCCTTATTTTTCTTTTGTTTTTCTAGTTTTTCCTCCTCATCCCTCTTATCTTTCATAGTTAGTTGATCTTTGGCCACCTGTGAAGGTGTTTGAGGATGCAACACAAATTTAGTGCCAAGATGGGTGAGGGTAATTTCATTAGTTATGCCATTATAAATTATCTTCCTATCAAATTGCCATGGCCTTCCTAAAAGAATATGTCCTGCCTCCATGGGAACTATATCACAATTAACTTCATCCTTATATGTCCCAATGGAGAAAGGTACCTTCACTTGTTGATTAACTATCATTTCCCCTTGCTCATTGCGCCATTGAAGTTTATAAGGTTTTGGGTGGGGAATGATAGTGAGGTTCAACTTGGAAACTAATCTTGTGCTACAACAATTGCAACAAGATCCACTATCCACAATGAGAGAACAAGTTTTATCTAAAATTTTGCATCTTGTATGAAAGATGTTCTCTCTTTGGGATTGAGATAGATCACACGATTGACCTCCAAGGAGCCTTCTAACCATTAAGAGGTCACCTTCTTCATGGGGGTAGACTTCCTCACTAGACTCTCCACCCCTTACTTCATCTTCACTTCCACTAGAGGAAGGGCAAGAAGTAGTCTCCTCTTGACTACTATAAATGTCTTGACCCCTCATGATCATGGTTTTCTTTGTGGGGCATTGAGAGGCAATGTGACCTCTCCCAAGACATTTGAAGCATTTAATATTGCTAGTCCTTTCTTGGGAACTAGTCTTAGGGGTGTATTTCTCTATGGTCTTACCCTTATCTTCCTTAGGTTTTGAAGGTGCAGCCCCCAAAATTCCATGGGCTTGGTCCTTCCTTGGATAAGAGTGAGAGCCATAAGATTTTGAAGAAGGCTTTCTTTTAAGTTGTTGCTCCACTCTTATACAAAGTTGGACTAGCTCATCTAGGTCCCTATATGGAAGGAGTTCAACCTTGTCCATCACTTCCATATTAAGTCCACTAAGGAACCTAGCTATGCTTGTTCTTTCCTCTTCCCTAAGTCCAGCTCTTAAAAGGAGTAGTTCCATTTGTTGTCTATATTCTTCAACACTCATACTCCCTTGTCTAAGCCTTTGGAGCTTGTCCATAAGCTCCCTTTCATAGTAGGAGGGAATGTGCCTCTTCTTAAGGACACTCTTAAGATCATTCCAATACTCTACTGGAGGATCCCCATGAATCCTACGTTCCCTAACAAGGGAAGTCCACCAATAGAGGGCATACCCTTGAAAGCTAAGGGTAGCCAATGGAACTTTTCTCTCTTCGCTAATATGATGGCAAGCAAAGAGTTGTTCAACCTTCATTTCCCAATCTAAGTAAGCCTCAACATTATCTTTTCCATGGAAATATGGGAGGCTAATGTTAACCTCTTGAGGCCTTTTATCCTTTTCTCTTCTTTGGGAGTGATGTTTAGTATGTGAACTATGATGCCCTCTATAATAGTCGCTAAGTTCTTCACTTAAACTCTTGCAAGAGTCATGACTACTATAGGAGGCATGTTTTTCCCTTTTCATTTCTTTCATTATTTTTCTTCTTTCTTCCTCTCTTATTTTCTCTCTTTCATCTTGACTTATTTCTTCCACTCTTTTTTTACCTTTTTCTTTTCTCTCTTGTTTTTCTTTCCACAACTTAAGGGATCTCAACTCATCTAATATCTTATACAAGGGGTCCTTAGGAGTAGAACCCTCACCATTAACACTAGATCAAGAATGAAGACTCATGTTGGTTCCTAAGTTATGGTTCTTTCTTGTTGGGGGTTTGAAAAAAAGGTAAAAGAAACTATGGTTGAAACTAGCCAAAATAAACACTAAAAGAGGTGTGAAAGATAAGGTAAAAACTAATTGGTAAAAGGCAAGCTATCTAGGCGGTTTGACAATGGAGGGTAAAGGAAATAAGCTATGAAAGTAAGCAAGAAATTAAAGTGCAAGAAATGCAAACTAGGCGGATCCTAAGAGTGTTTGGATGACCTCATTTAAGGTTCCCAACAAAACACTCACTATCCTAAGGTAAAATTGCCTAAAACTATTACACACAAATGGAAGTAGGGTGACCTATTGGAGGCTCCCAACTTACTTCCAATGAAAGGCCTTTTTGTTACAAAATTTGAAAGCAAAACAAATTGCCAATTACAAAATTACAAAGAAAAAAGTCCTCAATTGTGGTGGCTATTCTCTCTTTAGTGTGTCACTCAATTTGGAGTGCTTCTTAGTCCAATAGCTCTTAAGGTGGTTGGCCCCTTGCTTCTTGACTCAAATTCTTCAAGATATGGCACCAATCCTCCTTTCCAATTCCCTATATGGCAACTCACAAGCAAGGAAACAAAGAGACAAGCAATAACCAAAGACAAAAAATGAAATGAAAGCTAAACCAATAGATTTTTAACAAGACAAATTTCCAAGGATTATTCAACAATTAAAGCATTGAAAAACACAAAAAAGCAAGCTAGGACTCAAAGAGAAACCTAGAATGGCTCTAGAGTAGAGTAGAAAAACTCTAAAAAAAAAAGACTCAAGAAACCTCTATTTTTGGCACTTGTTTTCACAATAATTTTCAATTGAAATTTCAGAACTAAGATTGGTATAAAATAGGCACCAATTATAGAACAAATTTTGAGCCAAAACAACAAGCACACTTTCCTTTCACTTTTTTTTTCCCTGGACACTGATTTTTCTGCCAAATTGTGAGATTTTTCTTATTTTTTCCTTTAATCCAAATCGCTTGGTTATTTTTTTATAATTTTGCTCCAGATGTCTAGAAAATTCAGTAAAAGTTTCAGCTCAAAAAACGTAGTGACCAATTCCCAGTAATTTATACAAGTTCGTATGTTCAAGCTGCCAGCACCAGCGATTTCAACCTAGAAATCAAGAGTAGTGTTTATGTTGCTTAAGGCTTGGATAGTTACAATTTGTGTTTGCTTATGCTCAATTATATTGAATAACACAATTCAAGAGAGCTTAAGACTTATTTTGATTCACAAATCCAGCCACAACTCAGCACCACAACTCAACTTCATCATAGGCATCATGTAGGAAACTTAGAAAACAAAAAAAAAAAAAAGAGTTCAACAACAAGACTACTTCTAGGAATTGATTTAGAACATGTTATGAACTAAATAACATGCATGAATTAGACTCAAAATTCAAAAGATAGGCTAAGAATGACAAGAATACATGAACAAATGTATCTAGAATTCAATCAACAAAATAAAAATTCAACACAAACTTAGAACATAATGTGACAATTACTATGACTAAACATGACTCTAAGACAACATGGATTAAGTGATTTACACTTAGATTTTTGTGTTTTTTTTTCTAATCAATATTTTGGAAGAAAATTTAGATCTAAGGTTCAGCACAAGAATATTATGAATGAAAAATGATAGAACCTAAAATCAACACAAAAACAAGATTCAAGAGTAGATTTACAAAATTTGAACCATAGAAATGCAAGAACAAGTGTAGATCTAAGATTTAATCGGTTTATTTTTTTTGAATCTACTCTAAACAGAACCAAACCACAAGACAATGGAGGATATACATGGAGAATACGATGAAAAACAAGGAATTAAAGAGAATTCACCGAACAAAAAGATAGAGGAAGCAAAAGAACATCACCTAGATGAAGATGCTCTTGATACCACATGATGCAAGCTCCATTGGAGCTTGTAGGCCTAGGATCTTCTTCATCAATGGATTCCTTTGCTTCTTGGAAGATAAATGGCAGCTGAATGGAGAAGGAAGAGAGAGAGGAGACGCCACTTCAAGGAGAAGATGAGTCTAGAAGAAGCTCACCACCATAGGAGGCCATGGATAAGAGCTTGGAGGAAGAAGGAGATGAATGAAGGGAGAGGGAGAGAAGAGCACGAAAATTTGTGCTCAAAAAGAGCTCTGAAATCTGAAGTTAATATTCAAATGATCAAAGATGAAAAAAAATGCACACACATGACCTCTATTTATAGCCTAAGTGTCACACAAAATTGGAGGGAAATTCAAATTTCACTTGAATTTGAAATTGAATTTGTGGAGCCAAACTTTGGAGCCAAAATTTCACTAATTATGATTAGTGAATTTTAGTTATGGTTCAGCCCACTAATCCAAGATCAATTCCAAGATTCTCCACTAAGTGTGCTTAGGTGTCATGAGGCATGAAAAGCATGAAGGACATGCACAAAGTGTGACTATATGATGTGGCAATGGGGTGTAGTAAGCAAATGCTCACCTCCCCCTCTAAAATTTAATTGGATTGGGCTTCTACCAATTCAATTAAATTTATTTCCAACCACACACATCAAATATCCACTTAGTGCATGTGAAATTACAAAACTACCCCTAATACAAAAACTAGTCTAGGTGCCCTAAAATACAAGGGCTGAAAAATCCTATATTTCTAGGGTACCCTACCCACATTATGGAGCCCTAAATACAAGGCCCAAAATTAATGAAACCTTAATCTAATATGTACCAAGATATGTGGGCTCATACTTAGCCCATGGACCCGAAATCTACCCTACGGCTCATGAGAATCCTAGGGCCTTCTCTTGCATTTTTGGCCCAATCTTCTTGGAGTCTTCTATCCAATGCCCTTGGGGGGGTAGGATTGCATCAAGAGGGTGCCTGGTAGGCGCCATACCTGCAAATATATTGATGGCATCAGCGATTAACTGAGCCACGTGAATGCTCATCCGCGTCAGGATGGCGTACACCAGCTGACACTTCGGCAGGGGGAGGTCGGAATTATGGTCGCTGGGTTGAATGTTGCTGAGCAGCAAAGTCATCCAGATCTGAGTCATGGTGGTCATGTTGGTGCGCATGATCCGCACTCGTCTCCTGGCAGCAGTCCGGGCAAAATCCTGCCCCGGTATACATAGCAAATGGGCGATGGCCTCCTCATCGAACCCATTGGACCGGTTCCTCCTCTGGCCATACTCGCACTCCTGACCCTCTTCCAGCACTAAAGGATATCCCAGGAGCTGGCCGATAGCATCTGCATCAAACGGGATCCACTGACCCCTCACCCAGGACCTCATATCTCGCACGCCCTCCTCTGTAGGCCAAGCATTGGCATAAAATTCGAGGACTATGTCTGGATCGAACTTGGCCATGGGGGTGACCAGTGATGCCCACCGCCGGCGAACTATCTCTTCCTGGAAATCGGTATACTCGTCGTCCCTGAGCTGGATGCGTCGCTCCCGGAGAAATGACCATCCCTTGATGGCCTCGAAGCGCTGCTGGTGTTCAGCGCTCCTAAAGTGGTGACTGTCATACTCGGGAGCGGAACTGGTTCCTTCAGCCGCTTTATCCTTCTTGGATCTCTTTGAGGCAAGTTTCCTCGGGGCCATTTCCTGCGAGAACAAACATTTGGAAGTTAGTTTTACAAGATAATGCTTATCTTAACGCAAAAATGTCGTGCTAACCCCCCTGATTTAGACCAAACTCATGTAACCCATTTATGCATACGCGCATATGTAGAAAGTATCCTATTACCCATGTCAACATACAAGAACATCTAATATATTCTAATTGCCATACACCTATATACATTCTAAAAAAGAAAACACACTTTCATGCTCAAAGTGTTGCGTCAAACTTTACACCTAATTTATATCCTAAACATCTGTTATCACAAACTACTTACATACATTTGAAGTACACCATACAAATTTTTACTGTTTCACTCCTATTTATTTATATGCATATTGGAAAACTAATTACATCCTGCACATATTTGCATTCAAAAAAGGCATTCCACACTATCATACATTCATCTAGGAAGACAATCATTCACACTTTGCTAGGGATTTCATACTTCTTATATTTACCTATGTATACACACTATTGCAAGGTGTTTTCCATGCTACCTCTATGTAAAGTATCAAACATGGGGCAACCCAAATTCGAGCAAAAACTCTCACAAGAAAATCCTAATTTTCATGTTTTTCTAACTCTAAAACCAAATTTAAGCATGTTTCCTTGCATTGAAGCTACAAGTTTGGGTTCCTAAGCTTGGAATTGTATTTGGGAACCTATTTTGAATCTCCTATGATGTACCTACATATAAGAAATAGTCCCACTCTCCCAATTTTACACAATCATATTCATACATCATTGGGGCATTTCACCGAGCATTTGGTGAGCACATGTTTGGACATAAATTGCAAGAGGATGGGGACAATGTGGCATGCCCCATTGCTTCAGAATACAGCCTAGGCCTAAGGCCTTCTCATTCAAATCCTCAACTCAAGAAAACAAGCATAAAAACAAACCAAAACTGCCCCACAAATATAAGCACATCCTCACAATTTGGAGCACCAAAAGATGAAGAAAATATACCAATGGGAAGCTAAAAACATCAAGGATTGAATACTTACTTGTGAGAGTGAATAATAACACCAAAAATGAAAGCAAAAGGCAACCAAAAGTGGCTTGAGGGAGCAAGAACCGCAAGCCTTCGTGAGTTAGCTGGCATGTAGCCTATCAGCTTTTCATAGTAGAACGTGGGTAACGTATCTACCATAATTGTGATCATCTCCCTTTCCGTCATGGGCGGTACGACTTGGGCTGCGAGATCTCTCCATCTTTGGGCATATTCCTTAATGGACTCATGCTCTCGCTTAGTCATACTCTGAAGCTGGTTCCGATCGGGAGCCATGTCCGTATTGTACTGGTACTGCCTAATGAAGGCAGTTGCCAAGTCCTTCCATGATCGGATCTGGGAAGCTTCCAGATTGGTATACCATGCTACAGCTGCCCCGGCCAAGCTGTCTTGAAAGAAATGGACCAACAATTTTTCGTCCGCAGAATACGCCCCCATCTTTCGGCAATACATCCGAAGATGCCCCTTCGGACATGTCGTCCCTTTGTACTTATCAAAGTCCGGTACTTTGAACTTGGGAGGAATGACGATATTGGGCACGAGACATAAATCCGCTAAATCCGAGAACGGGTAATTGCCAAGGCCCTCGACTGCTCTTAACCTCTCTTCAAGCGCCTCTATCTTTCCCTTATCTTCCGCGAAGGGAACAGATTCTTTTACGGGTGTGGGTGAGGCCGGGATATGGCGGACTATGTTCGGTTGGGGTAGTTCATGTGGGGACGGATCATTAAGGTGGAGCAGGGGGCCGAGATGGGTATCTCCTTCCTCATCGTCTTGCCCGGGATAGTCGTCACAAGGCGGGAGTTGCCCCTCAAAAGTAGGGGCTTGGCTTAAATCTTTCGGAGTGGCACGGGGAGTGAAGTCCGGAGGCAAGCCATAAGGATAAGCTTGCGGACTATACCTTCGACCAAATACGGCCGTGTTTCTTTCTCGGCCCGGATTTAAAGCGGGTTGCAGCACCGGCTCCGCTTCCCTAACCGCACTGGAGGCGGTTGCCGTGGCTTTGTCCTCTATGGTTTTCTGGAGTTTTAACATGACCTCCGAGATGGAAGCCATTTGATCTTTTAAGGACGATAGATTGGCCTTCATCTGTTCCTACACGCCCTCTTCATTATCCATTTTTCTGGATCGAGTGTTATAGGGGTGCCTTGGTGTTTTCTTAGTTATGATGAATTTCCTAAAGAAATAAACAACGGTGAGTATGCCACCAAAACATGAGTATGCAAATGGATGATCGGAGCACTTGGATCCACCCCAAGGTTTTTAGATAACGTGATGAGTCCATAACTTCTCATTTTATAAAAAGAACAAAGCTTTCATCTAGCCAAGATTATACAAAGGTGTTATAAGAGAACCTAACGATTCCTAATTATATGGGCCATCAAATCTATCATGTGTTGACAGTAATTGATTAGCCCATGAATCTCCTCGGGGGCCGTACACACTTCGGCCATGGCTTTTGCTTTGGCTAAAAGACGCGGGAGGTCTTGACTTCCATTCAAGGTCAAGGTGAACCTATCCATCCACATAGTCACTTCTTGATGCAATGCATCAATCACCCTTCCTCTTGCTTCTTTTTCGGCATACACTTGTGCAAAATCCTCCACTAGCTTTTGTTCATGGGCCATAGACTGGTCCAATTCTTCCTTGTATTGCCCTATGATAGCTAGCATGCTTTGCTCCGTGGCTTCCAAGTGTTGAGCCAAACTCCTTTTGGACCTCGTGCAAGCAACTAACTCCTCTTTTAAGATCATGCCATGCACCCGTGACCGATCTCTCTCCTCTCTTCGGAGCTTGAGCTCATTGTTGCTACCCCACAATGCTCCTCGGAATTTCTCTCGGCCATATTCCTCCTTGCGGGCCCTTTTGGTTTCTTGTTCAAGGGCTCTTGCAGTGGCCGCGTTTTCCTCTTGTAACTCGGTGCACTCCTTCCGGATGTGTGTAGCAGCTGACTTGAACTTCTCCTTGGCGAGTCTTGCCTCCCCTAGCTCTAATTTTAGATCTCGGACTTCTTCATCTTCCTTCGGAGCTTCGAAGTTCTCCTCATCAATAACTTTCAATTTGGAGAGCCAATCTAATCCTCGTGTATGAATTCTTAGCCATCCATGATAACCTCCGATGACGCCATTTCGGATGCCTCTAAGCTCCTTGTCTTTCTTCAACGGACTCCTCCACGCCTTGTGGATTCTTTGTATAACCTTGAGACCTTGCGCGCCTAGATCCCTCACAAGGAAACGCGAGAGACTTTCTTCGGTTGGCGCTCCCCTCATGGGATACCCTAGCTGTCTTATGGCGAGTGCGGGATTATAATTAATACAACCCCTAGTCCCTATCAGTGGAACATTAGGGTAGTCCCCACACGAGAAAAGAACTCCTTCCTTGCCTTCCTTCCAACGAGGAAACCAATTGATCGCGCTGCCTCCAAATGTTGGTCCCAATCGACTCTTCCTTTTTCGGCACATGAGCGATAGCTTTGAAGCGGACACAGGTGTCTCGTGTCTTGTCAGAATAGGTGTGAAATCAACCACACACAGAGAGCGGGTAAACAACAAACAATCCGTGCACTGTTTTTCTCACACCTCCGGTCAAAGGTGTCAAACAAATCTGCCAAGATAGCCACCACTGGACTTTCCTTGCTATGGTGATATGCGAGGAAAGCATCAATGGCGGCTAAGTCTACCAAACCGTCAACGTTCGGAAAGAGGACAACCCCAAAAATCAACAAAGCTAAAATATCTGCAAACGGGCCCCACTTCTCTTGGCTCGCCATATCCCTTGCCTTGCCTTCCAAGTATTTCCGAGGCAGGCCCACTACGCCGTTCCGAATTTGCTTCATGGGATCCAACTCTTTTGCCGAATCTCCAACCACAACTACAATCTTGCTCAAGGAAGGAAGAAAGCCGGAGAAAAGATACGGTTTTCTCTCCCCAAGAGGGCATCCTAATATCTCCTCAAACTCTTCAATAGTTGGTACCATTTGGAAGTCCCCTAACGTGAAACACCTCCACGACTAGTCATAGTATTGGGCGAGGGATACGATAGCTTCCGTAAATACCTCCGCTGCGGTCAAATCTAGAATCTTCCCGTAGACTTTGCGGAAGGCTTGCCTTTGGAGGGGTCCCATCAATCGTCCCAATTCCTTGAGGCCAGTGACATCTAGACCTTTAACCTTGACTTGATAAAACCTTTTGCCGTTTGGATTTGTCCCCATCATTTACCTAAAAACGGGGGTGGATCAAGACTCCGACATGAATGATGCAATGTGTATGCATGAAACGGAAAGAAAACAAGATAAAGGGGTAATTCATACATACGAGACCGCAGAGACCCAATTTTAATGCTACGTTTGGGCATCATGGCGCCTCGACGTAGCATTAAAAAGGTTACGTACTACTCTAAAGAAAACAAATACCACTAGCAAAAAAAAACTATAAACTAGTGCTATTTATCAAAAGATGCATGAGAACAAAGGGCACGGAGCGTGTTTGCTCTTTGCCCCTATTTGGGAATCTATAGGATAATATCTAGGGGTTTCTAATAACTACTTCCCAACAATTTATAACTCACACGGCCGTTCTCTAGAGGTATCATCACTCAAGATAATAATATTGTGGCGGTATGGAATACCAGCGACAACACATTATAAAGAGAGAAAGCTCTAGACGAGGTTTCACTATTATCAAGCAAGTCGGAGACCTAGCATGATGATAGATTCACCTCCACTCCTTAAATTCCCATGAACCCGGGTGTAGGGCCCCTTTTTTACTCAAACCCGTGGGTGCTTAGAATGCAGTGTAAAGAATGTGAAATAGACAACAGTTATTTACATTTTCACAGTTCAACAAAAGCACACAGGAAGTTTCACAAATCCACAATTCCTTAAAATAGGCCTAACTCACAAAAAGTCCCCAGTGGAGTCGCCAACTGTCGCAACGTGCCCTTTTGCGGGCGAGCGAGGGCGAGGCTCACGGGTGCGCTTTCCAAAGGAGGAAAGATGCGCGGAGTCGCCACCAACGTTTATTTGTGGAAAACGTCGGGAAAACCGAAGGAAACCGGTCAAAATGAAAATTCTAAGTTCGGGAGTTGTATTTACGCTTGAGGAAGGTATTAGCACCTCTCACGTTTGTCTCAAAGGACAACAACCTATTTTTTAGAATTGTGGAAATTGTGTTACCTTAACTTTTATTTCTTTTTATTTTTTGAGGTCGACAAAAGCGGGGCTCTTGCTCCTACGTACCCTCCATCAAAGTAGAATTCAGACCTACGTAGTTCTTCCTTATGCGTGAATCAAGTGATTCTTTTTACTTGAAAGGTGATCATTTTAAGGCGTTGGACCTTAAAAATGATCCATTTTACTTGGTAAGAAACTGAAATGATAAACTTTCAAAACCCTATTTTTGTGGACGAGCTTGACAAGGCGAGTTGATTTTAGCCTTAGTTTCACTTTAGTTATTAGTCAATTCAATTAAGAATGGGAAATCCCAAAGAGAAAACGTCCGATTGATTTTTCGCTTTATTTTACTAAAAGGTATATTATTGATTATTATATTATTATTTTACCTCTTTTTGATTTCCAACGTGGTTACGGCACGACCGAACGATCGGAATTCATTTTAACCAAAATTAATGGATGATACAATTCAAACGATCGGTGAAAATTTATTTTATTTTTAGATTAGGCGAGAAATGACTTAAATAAATGGCTTAAGCACGTCAAAAGGGGGTATAGAAAGCAAATGAAAACGATAATAAAAATACATGAAACAAAATGTGGACCACCACGGGTACATAGAATGAATTGAAAAGCTTGGTTTGAGGTACTTACCCGTTGAAGACTGAAGAAAACGAAGAACGAACGATGAATGTTGCAGAACGGTCGAGAATCTTCGCGTAATTACTCACGGAAACGTTACGGAAACGTTACGAAAGCGCCTCAGCTTGGATTTTCTTCACGAAAATAATTTTCCTCAGTAATTTCGAGAAAGGGAGAAATGCCAAGAAGGCTGAACTCTTTTCTTCTTCACTCCTCCCCCTATTTATAGCAAAATAGGGGAGGAGCTTGCCACCCAGCTCGCCCAGGCGAGCTCAGCTTGCCCAGGCGAGCAAGGTTGCTTCCTCCAAAAGCAACAGCCTTCTGGAGGAAGGATCTGGAAGGCCCAAGTGGGCCAGATTACTATTTGTACCCCCCTTTTACTAAATGCACCCCCTTCTACTTTTTTTTGGTAATTCTTTTTCCGTAACGTTACGAAACTTTACGAATTTCGTAACGATACCTATTTTCCTTCCGCAAGGTTACGAATCTTCACGGATTATGTATTTACTCTTTTTTTTAGCTTTCGAAGAAGTTACGAAAACTCACGGATTACGCAAAAACACCTCTTTTCGATTTCCGCCACATTACAAAATTTCACGGATCGTGCAAGCCTGCTTCCTTTTGATTTCTGGCACGTCTCAGGACTTCATTTATTGTGCAACAAAGGACTCCAAGTAATCTCAAAGCGGCTAACCAAAGGTTGCATGTCATCAAGTAATAATCCCCGAACGAAATTAGGGTATGAAACCGGGTATGGCCACCACCAAATGGTTTTCCAATAATGAGGGCCATAACTCGGAATACGCCATGGGAATAGGAGAGAACTGGTCTCTCGGGGAGCGTCGTGGATTGTCATAGCTCGTGCCAGGAGTCGTATTATTGGTTAGCCGGGGTGTGGCTGGAGCCGCGTATTGTGCAGGCGTTTTTTCTGTTGTGGGAGGCCCTTCTACTTGAGTTGGGAGGGAACTTCCGGCTCGGATTGAAAAGTTCAGGTGGTTGTGTTGGTATGAGTTTTGAGCATTTTGGGGCGTTTTCATCCATGTTCGGGCGGTGGTGACCGCGTGGGTATCCCCTTCCTTTTTTCGTGTGCCCACCACTGGGGCTCTTCTATTGTTGTTGGGGCCAGCATTGGAGGCGTATTCAAACTTGCCTTTCCTCAGTCCGGACTCGATTCTTTCTCTGATGAAGATGAGGTCAACAAAGTTGGCCGACATATATCCTATCAGCTTCTCGTAGTAGAACGTAGGCAGCGTATCAACCATAATCGTGATCATTTCCCTCTCAGTCGTAGGTGGGATGACTTGGGCTGCTAGGTCTCTCCACCTTTGAGCATGTTCCTTGATGGACTCATGTTCCCATTTGCTCATGCTCTGAAGTTGGTTCCGATCGGGAGCCATATCTGTGTTGTATTGGTACTGTCGCAACCTACCCTTCGGCGGGAGGGCGACGCGAGACTCGCGGGATGCGTGTTCCACGAAAGGAATACGTGCGGAGTCGCCACCAACGTTTATTTGAGGAAAACGTCGGAAAAACCGGAAAAGACGCGATCTACGAACTTTTTAGTGAAAGGTTCGGGAGTTGTATTTACGCACGGGGAAGGTATTAGCACCCCACACGCCCGTCCCAAGGGACGACAGCCTTTAATCGAATGTGCAAACATGACTTTGATTTTTATGTTCCCTTTTATGAAGGAGAGAAACGTTAAGGCATTGGACCATTAACGATCTCTTGGGGGGGGTCGACAAAAGCGGGGCTTTTGCTCCTACGTATCCTTTGGGATGAGAAAATCAGACCTACGTAGTTCTTTTTGGAACAAAGTGTTTGGTTAAGTTGTTTTTGTCTTTTTGCAAAACATGTTAAAAATGATCCATTTTACTTAGTGAGAAAATGAAATGACAAACTTCAAAAGCCTATTTTTGTGGACGAGCTTGACTAGGCGATTAACGATCTCTTGTTTTTGAAAGGAGAGAAACGTTAAGGCATTGGACCATTAACGATCTCTTGGGGGGGGTCCGATTGATTTTCCGCTTTATTTTACTAAAAAGATATTTTTTGATTATTATATTATTTTTTACCTCTTTTTTTGATTTCCAACGTGGTTACGGCACGACCGAACGGTCGGAATTTATTTTAACCGAAGTTAATGGATAATACAATTCAAACGTTCGGTGGAAATTTATTTTATTTTTAAGTTAAGCGAGAAACGACTTAAGTAAAACGGCTTAAGCACGTCAAGAGGGGGTATAAAAAGTAAACAAAACGAGAATAAAAATGCACGAAACACAATGTGGGCCACTACGGGCACATAGAATGAATCGAAAAGCTTGGTTCGAGGTACTTACCCGTTGAAGATCGAAGAACGATGAAGAACGAATGAAGAACGTCGAAGAACGGTTGAAACCTTTGCGAGATTCCTCACGGAAAACGTTACGGAAACGTTTCGGAAGCGCCTCGGCTTAGATTTTCTTCACGGAAACAATTTTTCCAAGCAAATTCAACAGAGAGAGAAGTGCCTAAGGGGCTGGACCATTTCCTTCTTCCCTTCCTCCCCTATTTATAGCAAAATAGGGGAGGTGGTTGCCGCCCAGCTCGCCCAGGCGAGCTCAGCTCGCCCAGGCGAGCAGGGTTGCTTCCTCCAGAAGCAACCGCCTTCTGGAGGAATCTTCTGGAGGGCCCAAATGGGCCTGGGTGCTATTTGCACCCCCATTTTTACTAAGTACACCCCCTCTGCTGTTTTTTTGGTGATTCTTTTTTCGTAAAGTTACGGAAACTTACGAATTTCGTAACGATACTTGTTTTCTTTCCGTAATGTTACGGAACCTTGCGGATTACATAATCATCCCCTTTTTGACTTACGGAATGTTACGGAACCTCACTTAATTATGCAACGATGCTTCCATTTGATTTCCGGTGTGTCACGGAAACTTACGGATTGTGCATCAATATATTTTTTGGTTTTTCGGCATGTCCTGGAATTTCATAAATTGCCTAATGATGGGTGCCAAGCACCTCACAAGGACCAAAGAATGGTCGCATGTCCTCAAGCAAAGGTCCCCGGACGAAATTAGGGTATGACAGGTACTGCCTAATGAAAGCAGTTGCCAAGTCTTTCCACGACCAGACCTGAGAGGCTTCCAGATTTGTGTACCACGCCACTGCTGCTCCGGCTAAGCTATCTTGAAAGAAGTGCATTAACAGCTTTTCATCCATGAAATATGCCCCCATCCTTCGGCAATACATCCGAAGATGACTCTTTGGACACGTCGTCCCTTTGTACTTATCGAAGTCTGGTACCTTAAACTTGGGAGGAATGATGATGTCAGGTACCAGACATAGATCGGCTAAATCCGAGAAAGGATAGTTGCCGAGGCCTTCCACCGCTCTCAACCTCTCTTCAAGCAGATCGATCTTTCCCTTGTCTTTTGAAATGGGAACGAGTTCCTTAACGGGTGCGGATTGAGACGGGACATGGCGGATTATGTTTGGTTGGGGCAACTCATGGGGGGTCGGTTCCCTTGGGGGAAGTAGAGGGCCTAAATGGGCATCTCCTTCATCATCTTCCTGCAGAGGATAGTCGGCATGAGGAGGGAGTTGCCCCTCGAAGGTAGGGGCTTGGCTCAAATCGTCTGGAGCGGTACGGGGAGTGAAGTCTGGAGGCAAACCATAAGGGTAGGCTTGAGGACTATACCTCCGATTTAAACCTGTCGCGCTTCTGTCCCGGCCTAAGTTCATTGTGGGTTGTAGCATCGATTCCGTTTCCCTAGCTGTATTGGAAGCGGCTGACGTAGCATTGTCTTCTATTGATTTTTGAATTTTTAGCATGGCTTCCATAATAGAAGCCATCTGATCTTTTAAAGCCGACATGTCGGCCTTCATCTGTTCATGCACTCCCTCTTTGTTATCCATCTTGATTTTGGATCGGGTGTTATAGGGGTGCCTTTTTGCTTTTTTAGTTATGGTGAGTTTCCTAAAGAAACAAACAGTGGTGAGCATGCCACCAAATCATGAATATGCTAATGAATTATCAGAGCACTTAGATCCACCTCAAGGCCTTTTTAGACAACGTGATGAGTTTCAGAACTTCTCTTTTTATAAAAAGGAACAAAAGCTTTCATCTAGCCAAGATTTTACAAAAGTGTTACAACAGAACCTAACGGTTTCTAATTATATGGGCCATTAAATCTATCATGTGTTGACAGTAATTGATTAGCCCGTGAATTTCCTCTGGGGCTGAACACACTTCGGCCATGGCCCTTGCTTTGACTAGTAGTTGCGGGAGGTCTTGACTTCCATTTAAGGTTAGGGCGAACCTATCCATCCACATGGTCATTTCTTGATGCAATGCATCAATCACCCTCCCTCTTGCTTCCTTCTCAGCGTATGCTTGTGCGAAGTCCTCTACTAGCTTGATGCAAGCTCCATTGGAGCTTGTAGGCCTAGGATCTTCTTCATCAATGGATTCCTTTGCTTCTTGGAAGATGAATGGCAGCGGAATGGAGAAGGAAGAGGGAGAGGAGACGCCACTTCAAGGAGAAGATGAGTCTAGAAGAAGCTCACCACCATAGGAGGCCATGGATAAGAGCTTGGAGGAAGAAGGAGATGAATGAAGGGAGAGGAAGAGAAGAGCACAAAATTTTGTGCTCTAAATGAGCTTTGAAATCTGAATTTTAATATTCAAATGATCAAAGTTGAAAAAAATGCACACACATGACCTCTATTTATAGCCTAAGTGTCACACAAAATTGGAGGGAAATTCAAATTTCACTTGAATTTGAAATTGAATTTGTGGAGCCAAACTTTGGAGCCAAAATTTCACTAATTATGATTAGTGAATTTTAGTTATGGTTCAGCCCACTAATCCAAGATCAATTACAAGATTCTCCACTAAGTGTGCTTAGGTGTCATGAGGCATGAAAAGCATGAAGGACCTGCACAAAGTGTGACTATATGATGTGGCAATGGGGTGTAGTAAGCAAATGCTCACCTCCCCCTCTAAAATTTAATTGGATTGGGATTCTACCAATTCAATTAAATTTATTTCCAACCACACACATCAAATATCCACTTAGTGCATGTGAAATTACAAAACTACCCCTAATACAAAAACTAGTCTAGGTGCCCAAAAATACAAGGGCTGAAAAATCCTATATTTCTAGGGTACCCTACCTACATTATGGAGCCCTAAATACAAGGCCCAAAATTAATGAAACCTTAATCTAATATGTACCAAGATAAGTGGGCTCATACTTAGCCCATGGGCCCGAAATCTACCCTAAGGCTCATGAGAACTCTAGGGCCTTCTCTTGCATTTTTGGCCCAATCTTCTTGGAGTCTTCTATCCATTGCCCTTGGGGGGTAGGATTGCATCATAGCTTTTGCTCATGGGTCAAAGACTGGTTTAACTCTTCTTTGTACTGCCCTATTATAGCTAGCATGCTTTGCTCTGTGGCTTCTAAGTGTTGGGCCAAACTCTTCTTGGATCTTGAGCAAGCAGCTAACTCCTCTTTTAAGACCATGCTATGTACTCGTGATTGGTCTCTTTCCTCTCTCCAGAGCTTAAGCTCGCTGTTGCTGCCCCAGAGAGCCCCTTGGAACTTGTTCCGACCGTGCTCTTCCCTACGAGCCCTCTTGGTTTCTTGTTCCAAGGCCTTGGTGGTAGCTATATTTATATCTCTTAGTTCGACATTCTCCTTTCGGATTTTAAGAGCTGCTGATTTGAACCTTTCTTTGACTGTTTGGGCTTGCTCGATTTCTGCCCTAAGGGCCTGCACCTCTTCGTTTTCCTCCAGTGCCTCAACTTCCTCCCTTTTAGCGGTTCTCAAACTCGGGAGCCAATCCAAACCTTGCACGTGGGCTTTCAACCACCTTCGGTAGCCACCGATGGGCCCATTGTTACTGCCCCTGAGTTCTTTGTCCTTCTTTTGCACCACCTCCCATGCCTTGTGGACCTTCTGAAGTGTCTCCATGTTTGTCTTATTGAAACCTCGTGAAATGACAGGCGCGAGCTCTTCCTCTAGCGGTGCCCCTCTCATAGGGTAGCCAAGTTGCCTTATAGCAAGAACCAGATTGTAACTGATGCAACCCCTTGTCCCCATCAAGGGAACATTTGGAAATCCTCTGCACGAAATAAGAACCCTGGTTCTTCCTTCTTTCCATCGAGGGAACCAATTGACAGATGCTCCTTCTTTGTTTGCTAAGAGTCGGTCCCAATTTGCCCCTCCTTTCTCTGTGCATGAACGGTGGCTTTCTAGCGGGCAAGAATGCCTCACCTCTTGGCGAAAAAGGTGTGAAACCAACCATACATAAAGAGCTGGAGTACAGCAAACAATCCTCGTACTGCTCTTCTCACATCTTTGGTCAAAGGTGTCATATAGGTAGGCTAGCATAGCGACAACCGGGCTTTCCTTGTGGTCATGCTAGGCGAGAAAAGCGTCAATCGCTGCTATTTCCACCAACCCATCCATATTTGGAAAGAGGACTCCTCCGAAGATCAACAGTGCGAGAATGTCTATGAACGGGGCCCATTCGCCTCTACCTGCGAAGGTTCTTGCTTTTGCCTCCAAACATTTTCTCGGTATTCAAACCACCCCATTTCTGACTTTCTTTCCATGGTCTAATTCCTGCGCCGAGATTTGGACTATCTTTGAAATTCTAGCTAATGAGGGATAGAACCCTGAGAAGAGGTATGGTCTCCTTCCCCCTAGAGGACATCCTAGGATCTCTTCAAATTCTTCCACCATGGGTGACAGCTGGAAGTCCCCAAAGGTAAAGCATCTCAACGGCTGATCATAATACTGGGCGAGGGAGGCAATGGCCTCTATGGAGACTTCTACCATGGCTAGGTCCCAGATTTTACCGTAAGCCTTGCGAAAAGCTTGCCGTTGGAGCTGACCCATCAACTGCCTTAACTCCTTAAGGCTGGTGACATCTAGGCCCTTAATATTGACTTGATAGAATCTTTTTCCGATTTGATTTGTCCCCATCATTTACCTAAAAAGGGGTGAATCAAGGCTTTGATATGAATGATGCAATGCACATGCATGAAGCGAAAAGAAAAACAAGTCGTAATTTACATATACGAGACCGAAAAAGATCCATCTTTTTAATACTACGCTCTAGGCATTGCGGTGCCCCAACGTATGCATTAAAAAGTGACGTGTTACTCTAAAGAGACAAGATATCACTAGATATACAGCAAAACTATAATTTATGTGCTATTCACAGAAGAATGCATGAGAACAAATGGTACAGAGCGTGCTTGCTCCATGCCCCTATTTGGGGACCTATAGGATAATATCTAGGGGTCTCTAATAACTACTCCCAACGATCCATATCTCACATGGCTGTTTTCAAGAGGTATCATCACTCAAGATAATAATATTGCGGCGGTATGGAATACCAGCGACAATACATTATAAAGAGAGAAAGCTCTAGACGAGGTTTCACTATTATCAAGCAAGTCGGAGACCTAGCATAACCATAGATACACCTCCACTCCTTAGATTTCCATGAACCCGGGTATAGGGCCCCTTTTTACTCAAACCCGTGGGTGCTTAGAATGCGTTGTAAAAATGTGGAAAAGACAACATTTATTATTTTTACACAGTTCAAGAAAAAGCGCACACACAAAGTTTCATAATTCCACACTTTCCTAAAATAGGCCTAACTCACAAAAACAATCCCCAGTGGAGTCGCCAACTGTTGCAACCTACCCTTTTATGGGTGAGCGAGGCAAGGCTCACGGGTGCGTCTTCCATAGGAGGAAAATGCGCGGAGTCGCCACCAATGTTTATTGAAAGGAAAACGTTAGAAAAAACCAAAGGAAACTGGTCATGAAGAATATTCCAGATTCGGGAGTTATCTTTACGTTTGAGGAAGGTATTAGCACCTCTCATGTTTGTCCCAAAGGACAACAGCCTTAGATTAGAATTGTGTGAAATTATGTATCTAAACTTTTATTTCTTTTTTATTTTTGAGGTCGACAAAAGCGGGGCTCTTGATCCTACGTACCCTCCATCGAAGAGGAAATCAGACCTACGTAGTTCTTTCAAAAGGCAGTGATGTGTTGATTTTACGCTTTCGAACGATCCATGTAAACCGATAAAAAGAAAAGAGGACCGTTTAAGGCATTGGACCTTAAAACGTTTTTTCAGTGATTTTTGCGGACAAAGCTTGATTTTGTGAGTTGATTTTAGCCTTAGTTTCACTTTAGTTATTAGTCAATTCAATTAAGAAAGAAAAATCCCGAAGAGAAACGTCCGATTGATTTTTTTGTTTTATTTTACTAAAAGATATTTTTTTATTATTATATTATTATTTTACCTCTTTTTTGGTTTCCAACGTGGTTACGGCATGACCAAACGGTCGGATTTCATTTTAATAGAAATTAACAGATGCTACAATTCAAATGATCAGTGGAAATTTATTTTATTTTTTGATTAGGCGAGAAAATGACTTAAATAAATGACTAAAGCACGTCAAAAGGGGATACGGAAAGTAAACGAAATGAAAATAAAAGTACGCGAAACAAGTGGGGACCACCAAGGGTACATAGAATGAATTGAAAAGTTCGATTTCGGGAACTTACCGGTTGAAGACCGAAGAACGACGAAGAACGAACGAAAGACGGCGGAAAATCTTCACGAAATCACCCACGGAAACGTTTCGGACGCGTTATGGAAGCACCTCGACTTGGATTTTCTTCACGGAAATGATTTTTTTCACTAATTTCAAGTGATCCTCAGATACCAGGAGGGTTGAACGTTTTTGTTCTTCCCTCCTCCCCCTATTTATAGGGAAAAGAGGGAGAAGCTTGCCACCCAGCTCACCCAGGCGAGCTCAGCTCGCCCAGGCGAGCTAGGTTGCTTCCTCTAGAAGGCACCGCATTCTGGAGGAACTTCCTGGAAGGCCCAAGTGGGCCTGGTTGCTATTTGCACCCCCTGTTTACTAAATACACCCCTGCCTTTTTTTGCTGATTCTTTTTCCGTAACGTTACAAAACTTTACGAATTCTGTAACGATACTTGTTTTCCTTCCGTAATGTTACAGAACCTTACGGATTACGTAATCATCCTTTTTTGGCTTTCGGAATGTTACGGAATCTCACGGGTTGTGTAACAATGCTTCCTTTTGATTTCCAGCATGTTACGAAACTTCACGGATCGTGCAACAATGCTCTCTTTTGACTTCTGGCACGTTATGGAACTTCACGTATTGTGCAACAATGGGTGCGAAGTACCTCGAAGCGGTCAAGCAAAGGTTGCATGCCATCAAACAATGGTCCCCATACGAAATTAGGGTATGACAGAGGGCCAACTATGCGAGCATAACCAGAGGAGGAGGCTATCGCGCAGCTACTATGCATTCCAGGGCAAGATTTCACCCGTGTCGCTGCAAGAGACGGGTGCGGATCATGCGCACCAACATGACCACTCTTACACAGATAAGGATGACGTTGCTACTTAGCAACATTCCGCCCGACGACCACAAAGCCGATCTCCACCTACGGAAGTATCAGTTGGTCTGTGCCATCGTGACATAGGTAAGTATGCACATCGCTCAACTGATTTCGGATGTCATCTATTATTTGCAGGGATCGCGCCCATAAGACACCTAGTGGACCCGGAGGAGTCCAATAGGGCCCTAGGGTTTCCAGCTTTGGTTACGGGCCTCTGTCAGTCTTACAGGGTGCCCCTCCCCCCCAGCAAGGTCATGCCATTGTGACATAGGTTAGTATGCACATCACTCAATTGATTTATGATGTCATCTACTATTTACAGGGATCGTGCATGCAAGACACCCAGTGGACTCGGAGAAATCCAACAGGGTGCTGGGGTTTCCAGCTCTGATTATGGGCCTTTGTTAGTTCTACGGAGTGCCCGTCGCCCCCAAAAAGGTCATCAGGCCCCCTACTAACCGAGCTTTCATCAAGAAGTACTGCGCCCCCAGGCGGGCGCAGGGCAACACACCACAGCAGCCTGGGGATGACCGGCAGCAGGCAATAAACGCACCGCCGCCACCTCTAGACCCCTTCAGCTCATCTACAAAGGCTGGAGCGTTGCCTAAGACCCATGGCCGACCAACAGGCGACCAAGTCCAAAGCCAAAGATAAGCAAAAGTACTAGGTCCTTGACCGACAAGTCATCACGCGTCCAGCTCAAGACGTTAAAGAAGCGCTACTAGGAGGCAACCTAGAATTGACTGCGAAGAAGCTCCCCGCGAAGAGGTCCAGGAAGGGCACCATTGAAGAGGATTCCAGTGTGGCCCCACAAGTTGACACAGGCTTTGACAAACATCGATTCCAGAGTGTGGAACATCAATAGCATTTCGAGGCCATCAAAGGATGGTCATTCCTTAGACAGAGACAGGGGCAACTAAGGGATGATGAATTTCCTCACTTCCTTGGAGGAGGCGGAGCCATACAACCGGGATCGCCAAACTTGTGATTTATCCTTCATTACTGCTTTTAGTTATTCTATTATTCTGTTATTTCCCTTGTTATCTGACATTATCCGCTTCCAATTATTATGTCCATTGTGATTGAACTACACATGCAGTTATCTGTCGCATTGTGAGTAATTTACCACTTTTGGCATATGGTCGTACTTACTTTACGATGATTTGTCCAAAACGCAAAAAAAAATGTGTAGGTCTTGTGCACTTTCGTTCGCATGCCTTTTTCGAAAAAAAGATGTGATCTCGGGCATCAACCGTGTCCAGTTTACAAGCTGTTAAACAAAAGAAAGAAAAAAAACAAAAACAAACAAGAACAAAAAAATATCTTTCGGCTGAAAAGCCAGCACGCTTTTGAAAAGAAAAAACTTCCCAGCTTTTCTTTGAAAAAAATATTCACTGATCATAACCAGTTTTTGAAAAACAATGTGTATGCACCTGAAGGGTGAATGCTGTGAAAATTTTCCCTAACGCCCAAAATGGACTCGGATGAATGCATGAATTGATAAAGAAGCATATTTTGGAAACACTGGGTTGACTTAAATAGGAAAAAATAAATCCCGAACCCTAGTGTCACATGACCATAAAAACTTGATGCTTGAGTGTCCACATGGGTGCATGCATGACCATTTTTGCATAAAATTTCCTAATCATCATTGTTGCATGTGTATCATGGAAATAATGTGGGACATCTCCTTTATCCCTGAACCGCTGGCCAAACCGAAACCCTGACATATATCATGTCCAGCCGTTCTACAAGCCTTGCGCCAAAATCCCAACTCACCATAAACCTTGACCCAGGGTGATAATGCCCATCCTTGCCTTTGAAAGCAAAAAGGAAAGAAAAGAAAATTCCCGATCAAAGATTGGAAGAAAGCAAAAAGAAAAAAAAAAGAAAATTCCCGATCAAAGATCAGAAGAAAACAAAAGAAATATGCAGAAAGGTCTTTGGACCAGACAATATTTGAACAATACAGAGTTGTCACCACCAAATAAGGAAAGAAAGGAAACCACGACCCGAAGTGGTCCTCTCCCTTTGATTGCCAACCAAAATCCTGTGCGCTAGCGACTTTCTTGCCCCGCACTAAATAAAAACAGAAAAGGAAAAGGCCCAAACACTCAGAGCCAAATTCCTCACCAAAACACCATTCCTGAAAAAGTCCTATTGATCCGTGATCACGCACGTAATCTTTGATTTGATAGGAAATGATTCGCAAAATTAAGTCATGACATATCTATGGTTCATAATTAGGATAAAACACTTACTTGTGTGAGATTGATACACTTTGAGTGATTTTCTTCTATTCTGTTGGGCCCAGTGTTTCCTCTAAATGGTCGTTTAGGAACGAATGCTAACATCTGAAATCTCATTTATGGTTATGTGAAAATTTCATCAGCATACTCTCCTTCCCCAATAAACACATTGTTTTTCTTCAAAAATCATATGTTGCTCTGATCAGTTGGAGGTTTTGTTTCTTTACTAAAGCATGTTCGCATTTTAGTGAAAGAACACTGGGACTATTTTAGTCTCACAAAAGAAAGAACTACGTAGGTCTGAGTTCCTCATCACAAATTGAGGATACGTAGGAGCAAAAGCCCCGCTTTTGTCGACCACCCCACCTTTTGCTATCATGACCCAAGAGTCCGGTAGCCTGCGGAGACACCTTCCGGTTATTCGCACCTCGTCATTTGGAGACCCCAAGTTTGATTGACAAGCAGAGGCCAATGTGGTCATCTGCACCCTTTTCGAAGATGTCAGCATCTCCCGGTAGAGACTATTTTGGTCTCTCACAAAAGAAAGAACTATGTAGGTCTGAGTTCCTCATCATGAATTGAGGATACGTAGGAGCAAAAGCCTCGCTTTTGTCGACCACCCCACCTTTTGTTATCGTGACTCGTGAAGTCAGGTGCCGTACGGAGATACCCAAGCGGTTATCCGTACAAACGGTTTCCGTCATCTTGACCCGCGAAGTCAGGTGACGTGCGGAGATACACAAGTGATTATCTGCACAAACGATTTCTGTTGATCCTAACTCATGAAGTTAGGTGGCAGACGGAGATACCCAAGTGGTTATCCATATAAACACTCTTTCGCTATTCGTCAGACTCAGAGTTCGATAGCATGCAGAGACTAATGTCGTCTTTTGCACCCTTTGTCAATCGGGGGCCAACGAACCCGTTGACACGCGGAGACTTACGTCATCTTCCGCGCCTTCTATCATCCTGACCCGTGAAGTCAGGTGACGTACGAAGATACCCAAGCGGTTATCCATACAAACGGTTTCCGTCATCCTGACCAGTGAAGTCAGGTGACATGCGGAGATAACAAGTGATTATCCACACAAACGATTTTTGTTGATCCTAATCCGTGAAGTTAGGTGGCAGGCGGAGATACCCAAGTGGTTATCCGTATAAACACTCTTTCGCTATCCATCAGACTCAGGGTCCGGTAGCATGCAGAGACTAACATCATCTTCTGCACCCTTTGTCAATCGGGGGCCAACGAACCTGTTGACACGTGGAGACTTACTCGTCTTCCGCGCCTTCTGTCATCCTGACCCGTGAAGTCAGGTGGCGTACGGAGATACCCAAGAGGTTATCCGTATAAATCCTGACCTGTGAAGTCAGGTGACGTGCAAAGATACCCAAGCGGTTATCCGTACAAATGGTTTCTGTCATCCTGACCCATGAAATCAGGTGACATATGGGGGTACCATATGGTTATCCGCACCTTTCGTCAACCAGGGGCAAACGAGCCTGTTGACCCGTATAGACTAACATCGTCTTCTACACCTTTTGTCATCTTAACCCATGGAGTCAGGTGACGGGCGGAGATACCTTATGGTCATCTGCACCTTTCGTCAACCAGGGGCAAACGAGCTCGTTGACGCGTAGAGACTAACATCGTCTTCTGCACCTTTTGTCATCCTGAACCATAGAGTCAGGTGACAGGAGGAGATACCTTATGGTCATCTGCACCTTTCGTCAACCAGGGGCAAACGAGCCCGTTGATGCATAAAGACTAACATTGTCTTCTACACCTTTTGTCATCCAGGGACAGCGAGTCAGGTGGTAGGCGGAGATACCTTATGTTCATCCGCACCTTTCGTAAACCGAGGCGAACGAGTTCGACGGTATCAGGATGATGTTGGTCGTTCGATTCTGATTATTATAAAATTTTTTGCAGGTTTTTACTCTCATCGTCTGGAGACATTCAAGCCCGACGATGCACAAGATTCTTCTCTATTGGGCGGGGGGCGATCAAGTTCGATGGCGTGGGGAAATGTCGTGGTTGTCCCACTTTATCGCTTTCAAGACACTGAAGTTTTGTTGATGCTTCTGATGCCTTTTCTTTTCTTTCTAAATGACAGGTTCCGCTGGTCGGGATATTAACCAGCCGAATGATGTTCCGCTCGAACGAAATTAGTGTCTTATCTTTACTTCGCTTTTATCTCCAATAAAAGATAAGTAAAGAGCGGCAACTGTTATACCCTAATTTCGTTCGGGGACCATTTTTTGGTGGCATGCAACCTTCGCTTGACCGCCTCGAGGTACTTAACACCCATCGTTAGGTAATCCGTAAAGTTCCGCGACATTCCGGAAGTCGAAAAGAAGCATTGTTGCGCAATCCGTAAAGTTCCACAATATTTCAGAAGTCCAAAAGGGCATTGTTGCGTAATTCGTAAAGTTTCACAACATTCCGGAAATAAAATGGGTGTTGTTACATAATCCATAAAGTTCCGTAATGTTTCGGGAAGAAACCGGTCAAAAACACAAAAACGGGAGTGTATTTAGCAAAGTGGGGGTGTGTGTAAATAAACGGGAGTGTATTTAGCAAAGGGGGGGGGGTGAACTTATAGAGATCCTCCATGTTTTGTTGGAAAATGGTTTTCGGGGCTTCCAAGGCTTTCGTAATGCTTCCATAAAATTCCTAAAACTTTGAGTAAGCCTATTTCACTTAATATTGGTGAAAGAGAAGAGGAAAAAGAGGGAAATCAAGTCCTATATGCTTCCGTAAAATTCCCATAACCCTAAATAAGCATATTTCACCTAATATGGGTGAGAAGGAAGAGAGAAAAAGAATAAATTCAAGTCCTATATGCTTCCGTAACTTTTCCGTAAATTACGAAAGAAGGGGGTGAACTTATCAAGAAGGGGGTGCAAATAGCAATTTTCAAATTTTCGAATTTGGGCCTTCCAGAGCATTTTGGAAGCGGGGTTGCTTATGGAGGAAGCAACCCAGCTCGGGCGAGCTGGGTGGCAACCTCCTCCCCCATTTTCGTATAAATAGGCGAAAGGAGGTTGTTCCAAATATCCCTAACCCCTTTGGCTTTGTATTTCAGCTGTTTTGGGTGAAAAAAATTGTTTCCGTGACGAAAATCCAAGCCGAGGTGCTTCTGTAACACTTCCGAGACGTTTCCGTGAGCAAATCCGTGAAGGTTTTCCGTCGTTCTTCACCGTTCTTCGTTCTTCGTTCTTCAACCGATAAGTTTTCGAATCCGAGACTTTCAATTCATTTCTTGTTTTGTTAGCTTTCATCTTCATTTCGTTCATTTTTGGTTTTCTTTTCTTCCGTCTTTAACGAGCTTTTAACTGTTTATTTAAGTCATTTTCTCACCTAATAAACAATAAAATGAATTTCAACCGATCATTTGTGTTGTAATCTCGTTTAATCACCATTAAAACAAAATCTAACTGATCGTTCACGCTATAACCTCGGTTAAACCAAAAAAAGCAAAATAATAATAAAATAATCAACGTTGGTGGCGACTCTGCGCATTTTCCTTTCTTAGAAGACGCACCCGTGAGCCCTCGCGTCGCCCTCCCGCCGAAGGGTAGGTTGCGACACCAATCATGATGCAAGAAACATGAATAGATCAAATATATAAAAACCACATAGTCATATAACATAATTCATAATTGTTCAATCATAATATGCAAATAAAAGAAATACTAAATTGTTCAAATGTCATAATAATATAGCCAAATACACGGCTAGAAATCAAAGTACTAATAATATTAAACATAATAGAAAACTAAGATGATGGTGGCGGTGGTGGTGGTAGATTAAAACTTGTACGAATGTAAGAAACATCTTCTTCGACCTTGATGATCCTTGACTCCATCTCATTGAATCGCATGTCCACTTGTAACTCCAAAGTATCAAACCTTTCACCAACAAAGGTTTGAAGACCATCGAACCTGTCCAAAATCTTTTGAAGAAGAGAGGAATCTTCTCCACCATGTAAATTTCCTTCTTCATCAATGGGTTGAGCACCCTTTTTCACCCAAGAGCCATCATGTTCTTTACGGTAACCAAAGGATGCAATCACAGTGGCGCCTATTAGAAAGGATCTCTTGATTGGAACATAAGGTTCAGAATCAAGAGGGATGTTAAAGTGTTGAAGAAAGAGAGTGACTAGGTGTGGATATGGTAATGGAGCATTTAATCACAATGCCTTATGCATGCGATATCGGACTAAGTGTGTCCAATCAATTTGTCAGCCTTTATGAAAAGCCCACATAACAATAAGATCTTCTTCAGAAACCTGTGCAGGGTTTGAAGATCTTGGAAGCAAGATACGCACAATGAGATAATGAAGGATGCGGCTCTCAAAAGCCAATGAACCGGCAAGAAGCCTCCCGGTCATATCCGCTTGGTTGGTACAAACCAACCGGCGGGCATCATGCACAGAGAAATCATATCTCCAATCATCAAGCAGTGTACCTTCAAATGGTACACCTTCACTGGATAATTGGGTCAAGTCATAGAATAGGGATTGGTCAATGACCATTTTAATCCCATAAACTTCAGAAATTAAAGTGCCTTCATGGATTTCTAGGTTTGAATTGAAGGCTTTAACTAAATCAGAGTAAACAAACAATTTTAAAGACATGAAAGGAATGAGATTGAAGTTTTCAAATGCCTGAATGCATTCAAAACTCTCATTTGAAAAGAAATCCATATCAATGAATTTTGGATCAATAATGGAACGAGAAGAGAAAAGATTTGTGTACCGTATCCGTTGTTCTTCGGATGAGAACAATGAGGAAGAGGAAATGGAGGAAGGAATCTGCGTTTCTTGAGTCTCAAAATGTCGTTGGCTTCGACTTGAAGAACCCTTTCGCTTTTTTGATGGTTCTACCATTTGAAGGGATTATTTGAAATTTCAATCGGTTCAAATGAAAGAGAATGAAAAAAGATGAAGTTTGGGCTTTGTGGGGAGTGATTTGGACAAGAATTGAGTGAGATATGGCAGAAATAAGAATTGGGAATGAGGGTTTCGTGAGAGAATGAGGGGTTACAGTTTTCAGATTTTGAAATCTGAATATATAGGAGCAGGGACGTGTTGTAATCGATTACACTATTTGGTAATCGATTACTTCCTTCTTAACTGCTTGTAATCGATTACACTATTGTTGTAATTGATTACCAGAGAGCATTTCAGCCAAAAACTAAATGCTGAATGACTTTTTAAGGGAAAAGAGATTTGAAAGGATATCAAAATATATATATTTTAAAAAGAATATATAACATTGAATTTTGAAAATACTTTATGAAAGAACTTTAATCAAGTATCAAGTAATTCACATATCACATTCAAAATCATGTAGACATTTAATTATATCAAAATAATCAATGACATAATCAGGATATTTAAAAAAAAAACTTCATGCTTTAAAAAAAATAACTCAATCAAGAACATATAAACACATACTCACAATTTCAATCAATCAAGACAAACAAATAAAATTTTTTTAGTCATCATAATCAAATTAATTGAAAGGAAAATTTCAACCAAGATAAACTTTCAAAAGAGAAAGGTTTTGATGTTACCTTTTTCATGATTAAAGCTATCTAGATCTTCAAAGATGAAAGTCATACTTTTTGCTTTTTGCTTAATCTTCTTAAGAAATGTTCTCATCACTCTCATAATCCTTGGTTAGAAGGTTGATCTCCTTTTCTGAACCATCGGATGAATCATTGTCATCCCATGCAATGTAGGCCTTCTTGGTTCTTCTTTCATCATACCTTTTCTTATCACTTTTCTCAGGCCATTCTTCATTTGAAGGACAATTAGCTTTGATGTGACCAAGTTGGTTGCATTTGCAGCATCTAAGAACTTGAGAGTCTTCTTGTGATCTTCTTCCATTGTTAAAGTTTTGACGCCTCTCGATTCTTATTTTCTTGACAAATTTTTGAAACTTCTTCACAAAGAGTAAGAAGTCTTCTTCATCATCTGAATCTTCTTCTTCATTTTCTTCCTACATTGATGATGAGGCTTTAAGTGCTATACTTCTTTTCTTTTTCTCGGTTTCTTCATTTTGATTAAGACGTTGGAGTTTCATTTCATGTTCCTACAATTTTCCAAACAAAGTAGCACGAGACATAGAAGAAAGATCTTTACTTTCAGAAATAGCAGTTACCTTGGGCTGCCATTCCCTACTTAAGAATCTTAAAATTTTATTAATTAGATCTTCATTAGGGAAGATTTTTCCTAAGGAAGCAAGATGGTTGACTATATGTGTGAATCTTTTATGCATGCTATGGATGTTTTCATTAGGGTTCATCCTAAACAATTCATATTCATGTGTAAGGGTATTGACTCTATATCTTTTTACATCAGTGGTTCCTTCATGTGTAAGTTGGAGAGTATCCCACATCTCCTTGGCATTTGTGCAGTTTGACACTCTAAAATACTCATCTAATCCTAGGGCTGAAGTAATAATGTTTTTGGCTTTAAGATCATACTGGATTCTCCTTTTATTTTCTTCAGTCCACTTATCTCTAGGTTTTTGTGTTGTGGTGCTAGTGCTTACATCTACTACAGTGGGTATGTATGGTCCTATTTCTATTGCTTCCCAAATGTTTAAATCTATGGCTTCAATGAAAATCTGCATACGGGTTTTCCAATAGTGGTAACCCTCACCATTGAAGATAGGTGGTCTATGGATGGAATTTCCTTCAGGAAACAAAGAGTTTGAAGAGGCCATGAATCTTGAAGTGGTTAGAATTTCTGCAAGATACCTGCTCTGCTACCACTTGTTGGATCAAGTGGCCTCGGAATAATTAAGAAGGGGGGGGGGGGGCGAATTAATTATTAGTGAAACTTTACTAATTAAAAAAAACTTATCCATCTTAATGTTACTAGATTCAATTAGGCTTTTACTACAAAGTTAAGAAAGTAAAGAATAGAAATAGAAACTTAACCAAAAGTAAAAGTGATAATTAAAGTGCACAGCGGAAAATAAAGAGTGTAGGGAAGAAGAAGACAAACACAAGAGTTTTATACTGGTTTGGCAACAACCTGTGCCTACATCCAGTCCCCAAGCAACCTGCAGTCCTTGAGATTTCTTTTCAACCTTGTAAAGTCCTTTACAAGCAAAGATCCACAAGGGATGTACCCTCCCTTGTTCTCTTTGAACAACCTAGTGGATGTACCCTCCACTAGAACTGATCCACAAGAGATGTACCCTCTCTTGTTCTCAGTCACAACAATCCAAGTACATGTACCCTCTACTTGTACCACAAAGGATGTACCCTCCAATGTGTTAAGACCAAGTTCTCAGGCGGTTAGTCCTTCGAAACTTTGTGAAGGGGGAAACAAAAGAATTCTTAGACTGTGTTGTTTTGAATTCTTTGACAAGAGAGAAGGGAGACACAAAAGAATTCAGGCGGTTAGTCCTTTGTTCTTTTGGAAAAGGGAGAAGAGAGACACAAAAAGAATTCAGGCGGTTAGGCCTTTGGCGAATTCTTTTTGGCAAAGGGAGAAGGGAATGAAAAAGATGAATAACACACTTTTGTTTTCAAGGTTTGGAAAACCAGAAAACTTTAGAAAGCTTTTTGCAAAGGAAGAAGAAGAAGTTCAAAGAGATTCAAAGGTTGTAAAAAAATATATGGAACAATTGTTTGTAAAGGTTGTAAGTATTGTAATGAATATATCTCCAAAAAGCAAGTCAAGGTCTTGCTTTTATAGACTCTTCAAGTCTGGTCAAGAAAACCATTAGAAGAGTTATAATAACCTTTAGAAAAAACTGAAAAACCATTGGAAGCGTTACATCTTTTGATTTTTGTTCAAAACTTGTCACTGGTAATCGATTACCAAATCCTTGTAATCGATTACACAAAGCAAATTTGGGAAAGGATGTGACTCTTCACAATTGAATTTGAATTTCAACGTTCAAACACACTGGTAATCGATTACCAATATCTTGTAATCGATTACACCATTTTGAAATTAATTGGAACGTTGTAAATTCAGTTGAAAGCTTTTGAAAACAAACTTTGTCACTGGTAATCGATTACAGGAAACTGGTAAACGATTACCAGAGAGTAAAAACTCTGGTAACTTAGAAAATTTTGAGAAAAACTCTTTTAAAAAACAAAACTGTGCTATGTTTGTTTTTTGAAAAAATCTTTTCAATACTTCCCTTGTGAAGTCTTCTTGATTTCTTCTCTTGAAACTTGAATTCATCTTTTCTTGAATCTTGAAATCAAACTTCTCTTGATTCTTGAATTGTTGACTCAATCTTGTAATAATTAACTTCTCTTGATTCTTGAATTGTTGACTCAATCTTGAAATCATTCTATTGGGCTTTTTGTCATCATCTCTTGTTATCATCAAAACAACTTGAATCAATCTTGATTCAACATCATGAAGCTTGCTTCTACAATAAATTATCACTCGGATGTCCGATTCAGGCGCATACTATATCGAGATGCTCGAAATTTGACATGGAAGCGCAAGGCAAATTCAAACGGCCATAAACTTTGACTCGGATGTCCGATTCAAGACAAAAATATATCAAGACGCTCGAAATTAAACAACGGTAGCTCTCGAGAAATTCAAAAATTCATATTTTTTAACTCGGATGTCCGATTCAGGCGCATAATATATCGAGATGCTTGAAATTAAACATAGAAGTGCAAGGCAAATTCAAACAGCCATAACATCTGACTCGGACGTCCGATTCAGGCCAATAATATATCGAGACGCTTGAAATTGAACAATGAAAGCTCTCAAAAAATTCAAATGGTCATAACTTTTCACATGGATGTCTGATTCAAGCGCATAATATTTTGAGATGCTCCAAATTTAACATGGAAGCGCAAGGGAAATTCAAATGGCCATAACCTTTGTCGCGGATGTCCGATTTAGGCCCATAATATATCGAGACGCTCGAAATTAAACACGTATGCTCTCGAGAGATTCAAATTGTCATACCTTTTCACTCGGATGTCCGATTCAGGCGCATAATATACCAACATGCTCGAAATTAAACATCACAGCGTAAGCCAAATTCAAACGGCCATAACTTTTGACTTGGATGTCCAATCTTGGCCAATAATATATCGAGATGCTTGAAATTGAACAAAGGAAGCTCTCAAGAAATTCGAAGGGTCATAACTTTTCACACGGATGTCCGATTCTGGCACAAAATATTTTGAGATGTTCAAAATTTAACATGGAAGAGCAAGGCAAATTCAAACGGCCATAAACTTTGACTCGGATGTCCAATTTAGACCAATAATATATCGAGACGCTCGAAATTGAACAACGGTAGCTCTCGAGAAATTCAAATGGTCTTAACTTTTGAATAGGATGTCCGGTTCAGGCCAATAATATATTGAGGCGACTGAAATTGAACGACGGAAGCTCTCAAGAAATTCAAATGGTCATAAATTTTCACACGGATGTCCGATTCAGGCACATAATATTTTGAGATGCTCAAAATTTAACATGGAAGAGCAAGGCAAATTCAAACGGCCATAAACTATGACTCATATGTCCGATTCAGACCAATAATATATCTAGACGCTCGCAATTGAACAACGATAGCCCTTGAGAAATTCAAATGGTCATAACTTTTCACTCGGATGTTCGATTCTGGAGCATAATATATCGAGATGCTCGAAATTAAAAATATAAGCACAAGGAAAATTCAAATAGCCATAACTTTTGACTCAGACGTCAGATTCAGGCCAATAATATATCAATACTGTAACATCCTGGAAATTTCTACCCGGAATTTTTGGAAACGATGTATTTTGAATGATTATATATATATATATATATATATAAGTATTATTCAGTGTATATGTATAGATATGTTCTTGGTAGAAATAGGAATAGTGGGGGCAAGATATGCGGGTTGGACTAATTAAGGGAGAGAAATCCATAACTGGGAGGTTATGGGTTAATTCCTAATTAATTAGTTAAAAATCATCGTTTTGCGTGCGACTTAAAATTTAACGAAACCAACCTCTGAACCACGCTCGGGGTTTTATTCTGAGCGTTTTGATATATATATTGCTTGCTTTCGAAAACTGGCCCCGACGGACGCAGAGAAACACGAGAAACTGGAACCAGAGAAACAGCACGCAAACCGAGGCAGGATTTTAGCGTTTCAAAGGTCAGATTTTCCCCACTTTTGTGACTGAGTATGGGTCACAGTCAAAAAGAGAAAGTGGGCCCTTTTTGCTCCAATCAAATAGGGACATGTGGCAGAGCTTGAATAAAATAATAGAAAAAGAGGAAAACCTTTTATTTAAGACCAAAAAGCTTTTCTCTCTCCTCACTCAGCAAAACAGAAATTTCAGACAGCCCTCCCTCTCCCTCACGTTGCTTTTCTTCCTCCCTCATTCACCATTGAAGCTCCACACAAAGCTTCAACCTTTGGTGCTCGTTTCTGCCCCAAATCGTGAAAGGAGAGCATTTTCGGGGTCGTGAAGTGCGTGGCTACGAGTGGGACTTCGAAAATTCAGGTTTGGGTGGACTTCTTTCTCTCTTAAATTTCGTGGGTATGGGGTTTTGGGAGATATGATGGGTAGTTTTGTTAGTTTTCTACTTCATGATGGTTATTTGTGAAGACTCTTGTTGAAAGCTTGTTGAAATTGCCATGTTTGGATGAGTTAAACATACCCATTCTGTTTTAGGGTTTTTGTGATGATGTTTGTGATGTTTATATGCTGAAATTGCTGATGGAAAACTGTTAGAGATGAAGGGTAGAACTAACCTAGGGTTAGAAAGTGAGAATGTGATGTTATGAGTGGAAAAAGAGTGAGGCTTTGAGAGTTGGAAGGCTAAGTCTGAATTCTGTGGTAAATGGAGGTTAAAGTGAGTTAATACTAGCTTGAAATGTCATTTAGGACTTGGGAGAAAGCTTAGACTGTGCTAGAGAGAAAAATAAATGACCAAAGTGAACAAAGAGCCATTTCTAGGGCAAATTTGGGTGTTGAAGAGTCAAATTTTGATTCGGTGAGATTTTAGGTGTAAATTCAGTTTGAGCAAGTTTAGATTGATGTTATGGACTTGTGTGAGGTGAGAGTTTGCTTCAAATTTACCTCATTCTAAATTTCACTTTTCAAACCTAGAAAACCCAATGAATTGAGGGGTTTTGGACACCTAGATTTTGTGTTGCTGTGGTTTGAAGCTTGGCTTTGGTTTAGACATGTTTGATACCTGATTTGGGACTTGTAGGATTTGATTTGAGCAAGATTGGATGAGGGGAAGTGTGATTTTCGAAATCTGCACTTATGCAGAATTTTGCTGTCAAAATAGGTGCAACAGGATTTTAGCTTGGTGCAGAAAATGCTTGTGTGTGGTTGGCTGTGGAAAGAGTAGTACAGAATGAGTTCTGGATATTTGCTAGTAGATCCCAACGGCCACAATGTAGGCTTATGCACTATAGACTTCCAGTAAAATTTTGGAGTCGATCCAACGGTTAACGAATTGGATCGAAGGAATTGTTACTGTGGTCTTTAAGTGAGAAAAGCTGTGATTTTGGTTGATGTGTTGAGCAGAGTTTTCTGCCTTTGCTCTGTTTTGCTTGGCTGTGATAGCTTGTGCTGTTTGAATGTTGTTTTGCTTGGATGTTGTGGAAGCTTGGGAGGATTGATGGGGACCCGGTGTTGAGAGAAACGAGGATATGGGCTACGTGGGAGTACGTGAGCTCAGTTGGAGGTGGGCAACAGGGGATGGTGGGTTTATGCGCGCATTGTGGATGTGGAAAACTTGTTGTGCACCATCGCCCGACCGCCACCTAGTACCACATGTGATGGGTACCCCGTAATCCTACAAGCTTGAGATGAGGAAGTGTTGAAGGGTGAAACTTCCTGCTTTTATTGTTGACCACAGAGTGGTACTTGGAGATATGTCGCGGGGCTCAGGAGACCTTGGGGACGTCAGGTGGGGTGCTATTGCCCAAAACCAAGCTTGACCAATCCCGACCCAACCCGGGCATAGTCGGTCAGTGAGAACCTGTGATGTACCTAAACAGGCGAGCTCCTGGCAGTCAACAGATAAAAGGAACAAAGACCACAAAGCAAGGAGGCTTGTGGTGGCTGGCCAGCTGTGAAGCTTGATTGATATGTGAGATATGGTCTCTGGTAATCGATTACCAAGGGTGGGTAATCGATTACAAGGCTTAAAAATGAAGACAGGGGGCTAAGATGGTCTCTGGTAATCGATTACCAGGGGATGTAATCGATTACCAGGCTTGAAAACGAAGTCAAGAAGCTAAGGGAGCCTCTGGTAATCGATTACCAGCCTGTGTAATCGATTACACAGAGGAATGGGTCACTGGTAATCGATTACCAGGTATGTGTAATCGATTACACAGTGCATTTTTGCATATTTCATGTCCTGAGGCTGTGTAATTCAAGTTTAGCCTCTGGTAATCGATTACCAAGGCTGTGTAATCGATTACCAGAGATAGAAAGCCTTAAAATACCCCTTTTTCTTGCATGTAATGGTTATGAGAAGCTTTGTGTTGCGGCATAGTTAGATTCTTGTGAAAGAGTCTACCCCTTTCTTTTCTTCCTTGTAGATCATGATGGCGGCGCAGCTAATCCGTGAACGAGTTGAGATGGAGTGCCTAGAGGGAGCTTGGGAGACCCTCGAAGGCAACACGAGGTGCCGATTTCGGGGCACCATTCGATTCACGGCTACTTCTTTGGTGCATCCAGATGAACCTGCACGGACGCTTCAGCGCACGGTGGAGTGGACAGCTCCTTGGATTAATTTTGTGTATTTTTGAGGGTGGGTGTATCTAGGACTGACTGTTAGGTTTACTCTTTTGTTTTGTATGGGTAGACCTGATTTATAGGAATTTGATTATTGTATACTTGTGGTTGAAGCCACCACTATGGACACCTTTGCTCTGGATGACACTGTATTTTGTAAAACTCCCATATTTTGGACAACTTTAAATGATGAATGTATTTATGATCAATCTTGTTACTCGAAAGGAAAGCATTTGCAACTTTATTTGTAAAAGGGTTTATCGACCGTATTTTATTCTTTTATTTTCACGTGACGACCTAAAGTAATGGCTGGTATATTCTTCCTTTGAAACAGCAAAATAATTTAGAGAATTATGAGCGGTAAGAAAGAAATGACTCCGAATAGAGTTGTGAACTGGCCATTCAGGACTCTGTAGTGAGGATTTTCCTTCTAAACCTAGTTATGGTGAAAAGAGAAAGAAATGAAAAGAGAAAGAAGAAAAAAAAATTTACCATGGTTTTTGTTAATTAAATCATTACTATTAAACCAGTCATTATTTTGGGGACGCCACAAATACGCTTGAAATTGAACAAAGGAAGCTCTCTAGAAATTTAAATGGTCATAAATTTTCACTTGGATGTCCTATTCTGGTGCATAATATATCGAGATGCTCGAAATTTAACATGGAAGCGCAAGGTAAATTCAAAAGGCCATAGCATTTGACTCGGATATTCGATTTAGGCCAGTAATATATCGAGACACTCTAAATTGAACAACGAAAGCTCTCGAGAAATTCAAATGGTCATAACTTTTCACTTGGATGTCCGATTCATGAGCATAATATATCGAGATTCTCGAAATTAAAAATGAAAGCGCAAGGCAGCTTCAAACAGCCATAACTTTTGACTCAGACGTCAAATTCAGACCACTAATATATCAATACGCTTGAAATGGAACTATGGAAGCTCTCGAGAAATGCAAATGGTCATAAATTTTCACTTGGATGTCCGATTTAGGCGCATAATATATCGAGATGCTCGAAATTTAGCATGGAAGCGCAAGGCAAATTCAACAAGCCATAACTTTTGACTCAGATGTTCGATTCAGGCCACTAAAATATTGAGACACTTGAAATTGAACAACGGAATGTCTCGAGAAATTTGAATGGTGACAATTTTTCACTCGGATGTCTGATTCAGGCGCATATTATATCAAGATACTCAAAATTAAATATCAAAGTGCAAGGAAAATTCAAATGGCCATAACTTTTCACTCGGATGTCCGATTCAGGCCAATAATATATCGAGACGCTTGAAATTGAACAACGAAAGCTCTCGAGAAATTAAAATGGTTATAACTTTTCACACGAATGTCCGATTCAGGCGCATAATATATCGACATGCTCGAAATTGAACATCAAAGCGCAAGGAAAATTCAAACGGCCATAACTTTTGACTCGGATGTTTGATTTAGGCCAATAATATATCAAGACACATGAAATTGAACAACGGAAGTTCTCGAGAAATTCAAATGGTAATAACTTTTCACATCGATGTCCGATTCAGGCGCATAATATTTCGAGATGCTTAAAATTTAACATGGAAGCGCAAGGGGAATTCTAACGACCATAACCTTTGACGCAGTTGTCCGATCTTGGCCAATAATATATCGAGACGCTTGAAATTGAACAACGGAAGCTCTCGAGAAATTCGAAAGGTCATCAGTTCTCACTCGGATGTCCGATTCAAGCACATAATATATCGAGATTCTTCAAATTAAACATCAGAGCGCAAGGCAAATTCCAACGACAATAATTTTTGACTCGGATGTCTGGTTCAGGCCAATAATATATTGTGACTCTCGAAATTGAACAATGGTAGATCTCGAGAAATTCAAATTGTCCAAACTTTTCACCCGGATGTCCGATTCAGGCGCATAATATACCGAGATGCTCGAAATATAACTTCAAAGTGCAAGGGAAATTCAAACGAAGTGATGATGTTTTTGGCTTTGAGATTGTACTGGATTTTTCTCCTATCTTCTTCTGTCCACTTATCTCTAGGTTTTTGGGTTGTAGTGCTTGTGCTTACATCTATTATAGTGGGTATGTGTGGTCCTAATTCTATTGCTTCCCAAATATTTAGATCTATGGCTTCAATGAATATCTGCATGCGGGTTTTCCAATAATGGTAACCCTCACCATTGAATATGGGTGGTCTGTGAATGGAGTTTCCTTCAGGAAACAAGGGATTTAAGGAGACTATTTATCTTGAAGTGGTTAGACTTTGTACAAGATACCTGCTCTTATACCACTTGTTGGATCGAGAGGCCTCAGAATAATTAAGAATGGGAGGTTGAATTAATTATTCCTAAACCTTTACTAATTAAAAATTTACTCTTCTAAGGCTTTTACTATGTTGTTAAGTGAATAAAGAGTATAAGAGAAACTTAACAGAAAGTAAAAGTGGAAATTAAATGCACAGCGGAAAGTAAAAGAGTAGAGAAGAAGGAGACAAACACACAAGAGTTTTTATACTGGTTTGGCAACAACCCGTGCCTACATCCAGTCCCCAAGCAACCTGCAGTCCTTGAGATTTCTTTCAACCTTGTAAAAATCCTTTTACAAGCAAAGATCCACAAGGGATGTACCCTCCCTTGTTCTCTTTGAACCTAGTGGATGTACCCTCCACTAGAACTGATCCACAAGAGATGTACCCTCTCTTGTTCTCAGTCAAACCCAACTAGATGTACCCTCTACTTGTACCACAAAGGATGTACCCTCCAATGTGTTAAGACAAAGATCTCAGGCGGTTAAACCTTTGATACTTTGTGAATGGGGATACAAAAGAATTCTCAGGTGGTTAGTCCTTTCAACACTTTTGTATTAGGGAAAGGGAAGAATGAAAAGAATTCTCAGATTGTGTCGTTTTGAATTCTTTGACAAGGGAGAAGGGAGACACAAAAGAATTTAGGCAGTTAGTCCTTCGTTCTTTTGGAAAAGGGAGAAAAGAGACACAAAAAGAATTCAGGCGGTTAGTCCTTGGCGAATTCTTTTTGGCAAAGGGAGAATAGATGAAAAGAATGAATAGCACAAGTTTTCAAGGTTTAGAAAACCAGAAAACTTTGGAAAGCTTTTGGTACAAAGAAGAAAAAGAAGTTCAAAGAGATTCAAGGCTTGTAAATGATTGTATGAATAAGTGTTAGAAAGATTGATTGAAAATGAAAAACAAAGCCTTGCTTTTATAGACTCTTCATGTCTGGTCAAGAGGACCATTTAGAAGAGTTATAACTTTTAGAAAAAATTAAAACCAATTTGAATAAGTCAAAAATCATTTGAAGAGTTACATCTTTTGATTTAATTCAGAAACAATCACTGGTAATCGATTACCAAATCAGTGTAATCGATTACACAAAGCTTTTATGTGAAAGGATGTGACTCTTCACTTTTGAATTTGAATTTCAACGTTCAAAGCACTGGTAATCGATTACCAAAACATTGTAATCGATTACAACTTTTTAAAATTAATTAGAACGTTGTAAATTCAATTTGAAAACTTTTTTAAAACAATTTTGCTACTGGTAATCGATTACAACAATCTGGTAATCGATTACCAGAGAGTAAAAACTCTTTGGTAAACATGTTTTGAGAAAAATCATGTGCTACTCAATTTTTGAGAAAAACTTTTTATACTTATCTTGATTAAGCCTTCTCTTGATTCTTGAATCTTGAGTCTTGAATCTTGATCTTGATTTTTGAGATCTTGAACCTTGAATCTTGATTCTTGACTCTTAACTTTCTTCTTGAGTCTTGAATTCTTCTTGATTCTTATCTTGAACTCTTGAATTGTTCTTGATTCACTTGAGTTGTTCTTTGATTGATCTTTGATTCACTTGAGTTTTTCTTTGATTGATATTTGAGCTTTTTGTCATCTCCTTTGTCATCATATTTTGTTATAATTATTGTTATCATAAAAACACCTTTGAATCACCTTTGATTCATCATGAAGCTTTGCTTCTACAAATTCAAACAGCCATGACATCTAACTCAGACGACCGATTCAGGCCAATAATATATCGAGACGCTTGAAATTGAACAACGGAAGCTCTCGAGAAATTCAAATGGTCATAACTTTTCACATGGATGTCCAATTCAAGTGCATAATATTTTGAGATGCTCTAAATTTAACATGGAAGCACAAGGGAAATTAAAACGGCCATAACCTTTAACAAGGATGTCCGATTCAGGCCAATAATATATTGAGACGCTCGATATTGAACACTTATGCTCTCAAGAGATTCAAATTGTCATACATTTTCACTCGGATGTCCGATTCAGACGCATAATATACCAACATGCTCGAAATTAAACATCACAGCGCAAGCCAAATTCGAACGGCTATAACTTTTGATTCGGATGTCCCATCTTGGCCAATAATATATCGAGACGCTTGAAATTGAACAATGGAAGCTCTCAAGAAATTCGAATGGTCATAACTTGTCACTCGAATGTCTAATTTAGGCGCATAATATACCAAGATGCTCGAAGTTAAACATCAAAGTGCAAGGCAAATTCAAACAGCCATAACTTTTGACTCGGATGTTTGATTTAGGCCAATAATATATCAAGACGCTAAAATTGAACAACGGAAGCTCTCGAGAAATTGAAATCGTCATAACTTTTCACTCAGATGACATGCTCGAAATTTAGCATCAAAGCGCAAGGCAAATTTGAATGGCAATAACTTTTGACTCGGATGTCCGGTTCAGGCCAATACTATATTGAGGCGATTGAAATTGAACATCGGAAGCTCTCAAGAAATTCCAATGGTCATAACTTTTCACACGGATGTCCGATTCAGGCACATAATATTTAGAGATGCTCGAAATTTAACATGGAAGCACAAGGAAAATTCAAACGGCCATAAACTTTGACTCAGATGTCCGATTCAGGCCAATAATATATCGAGACGCTCGAAATTGAACAATGCTAGCTCTCGAGAAATTCGAATGATCATAACTTTTCATTCGAATGCCCGATTTAGGAGCATAATATATCAAGATGCTAGAAATTAAAAATGAAAGTGCAAGGCAAATTCAAACAACCATAACTTTTGACTCGGACGTGAGATTCAGGCCAATAATATATCAATGCGCTTGAAATTGAACTATGAAAGCTCTCGAGAAATTCAAATGGTCATCAATTTTCACTCGGATTTCCATAACTTTTAAAATGGAAGTGCAAGGAAAATTCAAAAGGCCATAACTTTTGACTCGGATGTTCGATTTATGCCAGTAATACATCGAGACGCTCTAAATTGAACAATGGAAGCACTCGAGAAATTCAAATGGACATAACTTTTCACACGGATGTCCAGTTCAGGCGCATAATATTTGGAGATGCTCAAAATTTAACATGGAAGCACAAAGGAAATTCAAACGGCCGTAACCTTCGAAGCAGATGTCCGATTCCAGCCAATAATATATCGAGACGTTCGAAATGGAACAACGTATGCTCTCGAGAAATTCAAATTGTCATAACTTTTCACATGGAGGTCCGATTCAAGTGCATAATATATCGAGATCCTCAAAATTAAACATCAAAGTGCCCAACAAATTCAAATGGTCATAACTTTTGACTCGGATGTCCGATTCAGGCCAATAATATATTGATGTTCTTGAAATTGAACAAAGGAAGCTCTTGAGAAATTGAAATGGTAATAAATTTTCACTCAAATGTTCGATTCAGGCGCATAATATATCAAGATCCTCGAAATTAAACATCAAAGCGCAAGGCAAATTCAAACGGCTATAACTTTTGACTCGGATGTCCGATTCAGGTCAATAATATATCGAGACGCTCGAAATTGAGCAAAGGAAGCTGTTGAGAAATTGAAATGGTCATAAATTATCACCCGGATGTCCGATTCAGACGCATAATATATTGAGATGCTCGAAATTAAAACTGAAAGGGCAAGACAAATTCAAACAGCCATAACTTCTGACTCGGGCATACGGTTCCGACCAATAATATATCGAGACGCTTGAAATCGAATAACGGAAGCTCTCGAGAAATTCAAATTGTCATAACTTTTCACTTAGAGGTCTGATTCAGGCGCATAATATACCGAGATGCTAGAAATTAAATATCAAAGCGCAATGCAAATTCGAACGACCATAACTTTTGACTTGGATGTCCAATTAAGGCTAATAATATATCGAGACGCTTGAAATTGATCAAAGAAAGCTCTCGAGAAATTAGAATGGTCATAACTTTTCACTCGGATGTCCGATTGAGGCATATAATATATCGAGATGCTCGAAATTAAACATCAAAGCACAAGGCAAATTCAAATGTCCATAATTTTTGACTCGGATGTTCGGTTCAGACCAATAATATATTGAGACGCTTGAAATTGAACAACGGAAGCTCTCGAGAAATACAAATGGTCATAACTTTTCACTCGGATGCCGATTCCAGAGCATAATATATTGAGATGCTCGAAATTAAACCTGGAAGCGCAAGGAAAATTCAAATGGCCATAAGTTTTGACTCGGATGTCCAATTCAGGCCAATAATATATCGAGATGCTCAAATTGAGCAACGGAAGCTCTTGAGAAATTGAAATGGTCATAACTTTTCACACGGATGTCCGATTCAGGTGTATAAAATTTCGAGATGCTTGAAATTTAACATGGAAGTGCAAGGCAAATTCAAACAGCCATAACCGTTGACTCAGAAGTCTGATTCAGGCCAATAATATTTCGAAATGCTCAAATTGAACAACGGAAGCTCTCAAGAAATTTAAATTGTCATAACTTTTAACTTGGACGTCCGATTTAGGCGCATAATATACCGAGATGCTTGAAATTAAACATCAAAGCCCAAGGAAAATTCAAACGGCCATAACTTTTGACTCGGATGTCCGATTAAGGCCAATAATATATCAATACGCTTTAAATTGAACAAAGGAAGCTCTCGAGAAATTCAAAAGGTCATAAATTTTCACCCGGATGTCTGATTCAGGTTCATAATATATCGAGATGCTCAAAATTTAACATGGAAGTGCAAGGAAAATTCAAAAGGCCATAACTTTTGATTCGGATGTCTGATTCAGGCCTATAATATATTGAATCTCTCTAAATTGAACAACGGATGCTCTCGAGAATTTCAAATGGTCATAACGTTTCACACGGATGTCCGATTCAGGCGGATAAAATATCCAGATGCTCAAAATTTAACATCAAAGCGCAAGGCAAATTCAAATGGCCATAACCGTTGACTCGGAAGTTCGATTTGTTGGATCAAGTGGCCTCATAATAATTAAGAAAGAGGGGTTGAATTAATTATTATGTGTCTTGACTAATTGAAAAAATTATCCTTCTTAATGTTACTTGATTCAACTAGGCTTTTACTACTAAGTTAAGAAAGTAAAGAACATAAACAAAAACTTAACCAAAAGTAAAAGCGACAATTAAAAGTACACAACGAAAATTAAAGAGTTTAGGGAAGAAGAAGACAAACACAAGATTTATACTAGTTCGGCAACAGCCCGTGCCTACATCCAGTCCCAAAGCAACCAACGATTCTTGAGATTTCTTTCAACCTTATAAAATCCTTTACAAGCCAAAGATCCAAAAGGGATGTACCCTCCCTTGTTCTCTTTGAACAACCAAGTGGATGTACCCTCCACTTGAACTGATCCACAAGAGATGTACCCTCTACTTGTACCACAAATGATGTATCCTCCAATGTGTTACGACAAAGAATTCTTAGGCGGTTAGTCCCTTGAATTCTCTATGAGGGGGATACGAAAGATATCTCAGGCAGTTAGTCCTTTGAAATCTTTTGTAAGAAACAGAAGATATCTCAGGCGGTTAGTCCTTTGAAATCTTTTGTCAAGAGGGAGAAGGGAAGAAACAAAAGAATTTTCATGCGGTTAGTCCTTTGAATCTTTTGGCAAGAGAAAGAAGAGAATGAAGAAGAAGAGTAGCACAAGTTTTTTAGCAATGAACTTTTCTAGGAAGAGAAAGTATTGAACAAAAACTCTATGAAAGAAATCTGTTAATCATTAAAGAAATCAGTCTTTTCTGTTATTTGAAATTCGTGCCATGGTCATATATTTATAATCATTTGAGGACTCAAGTTAAAGTTTGTGACTCTTGACTATTTCTTTAAAACTAGTCACTTTAAAAGTTGTGACTCTTTTGAAAAACTAGTCACTTTAAAAGTTGTGACTCTTTTGAAAACTAGTTACTTAAAGGTTGTGACTTTTGAAAAATCTTCAAAAAAACAAGTCACCTTATGAATTGTGACTTTTGGTAATTTATTTTTCGAAACCATTCACTGGTAATCGATTACAATCATAGTGTAATCGATTACACATCAACAAATGTGACTCTTCATGTTTAAATTTGAAAATCAAAACGTTTAGAAACTCTGGTAATCGATTACAAGTATTGTGTAATCGATTACACAAGTTTAAAATGATTTGAAAATGTTTTGTCACTAGTTGTGACTCTTGAAATTTGAAATCTAATGTTTTAAAACATTGGTAATCGATTACATGCTCATGGTAATCGATTACAACTTTGTAAATCAGTTTGAAAAACAATGTTGGCTACTGGTAATCAATTACTACCTTCTGGTAATCGATTAGCAGAGAGTAAAACTCTTTGGTAAAAGATTTTGTGAAAAATTCTTGTGCTACTCAATGTTTTGAAAAACTTTTTTAGTACTTATCTTCATTGAGTCATCTCTTGATTCTTGAATCTTGAGTCGTGAATCTTAATCTTGATTGTTCTTGAATCTTGATTCTTGAAACTTGATTGTTCTTGAATCTTGAATCTTGAAACTTGATTCTTGAAGCATTTTGACTCCTGCTTCTTTGGAACTTGCTTAACTCTTGATTCTTTGGCATCATCAAAATAATCTTGGAAGTCATTGCTTCTACACGATTCTGGCATATAATATTTCGAATTGTCATAACTTTTCACTCGGATGTCAGATTTAGGAGCATAATATGCCAAGATGCTCGAAATTAAACATCGAAGCGCAAGGAAAATTCAAACGGCCATAACTATTGTTGGATGTCCAATTTAGGCCAATAATATATCAAGACGCTCTAAATTGAACAACGGATGCTCTCAAGAAATTCAAATGGTCATAACCTTTCACACAGATGTCCGATTCAGGCGCATAATATTTCGAGATGCTCAAAATTTAACGTGAAAGCGCAAGGGAAATCCAAACGGCCATAATCTTTGACGTGGATGTCTGATTCAGGCCAATAATATATCGAGACGCTCGAAATTGAACAACAAAAGCTCTCAAGATATTCAAATTGTCATAACTTTTCACTCGGAGGTCCGACTCAGACGCAGAATATACCGAGATGCTCGAAATTAAACATCAAAGCACAAGGCAAATTCAAACGGCCGTAACTTTTGACTCGGATGTTTGATTAATGCCAATAATATATCGAGATGCTTGAAATTGAATAACAGAAGCTCTCAAGGAATTCAAATGGTCATAACTTTTCACACGGATGTACGATTCAAGCGCATAATATTTCGAAATGCTCGAAATTTAACATGGAAGCACAAGGCAAATTCAAACGGCCATAACGTTTGACGTGGATGTCCGATTCCAGACAATAATATATCGAGACACTCAAAATTGAACAATGTATGCTCTCGTGAGATTCAGCTTGTCATAACGTTTCACTCGGATGTCCGATTCAGGCGCGTAATATACTGAGATGCTCGAAATTAAGCATCAAAGCGCAAGACAAATTCAAACGACCATAACTTTTGACTCAGATGTCTAATTCAGGCCTATAATATATCGATGTGCTTGAAATTGAACAAACGAAGCTCTTGAGAAATTAAAATGCTCATAAATTTTCTCTCGGATATCCGATTCAGGCGCATAATATACTTAGATACTCGAAATTTAACATGGAAGCGCAAGGCAAATTCAAACGGCCATAAAATTTCACTCGGATGTCCGATTGAGGCCAATAATATATCGAGACGCTTGAAATTGAACAACGATAGCTCTCGAGAAATTGAAATTGTCATAACTTTTCACTCGAATGTTGGATTAAGGCGCATACTATACCGAGATGCTCGAAATTAAACTTCAAAGCGCAAGGCAAATTCAAACGGCCATAACTTTTGACGCGGATGTCCGATTCAGGCATATAATATATCAAGACGCTTGAAATTGAACAACAGAAGCTCTCAATACATTCGAATGGTCATAACTTTTCACTCAGATGTCTGATTCAAGCGCATGATATACCGAGATGCTCAAAATTAAAAATGAAAGCGGAAGGCAAATTCAAACAGCCATAACTTCTGACTCGAACATCCGATTTAGGCCAATAATATATCGAGACGCTTGAAATTGAACAACGGAAGCTCTTGAGAAATTCAAATTGTCATAACTTTTAACACGAATGTTCGATTCAGGTGCATAATATTTTGAGATGCTTGAAATTTAACATGGAAATGCAAGGGAAATCTAAATGGCCATAACCTTTGACGTGGATGTCCGATTCAGGCCAATAATATATCAAGACGCTCAAAATTAAACAACAGAAGCTCTTGAGAAATTCAAATTGTCATAACTTTCACTCAGAGGTCCGATTCAGACGCATAATATATTGAGATGCTCAAAATTAAACATCCAAGTGCAAGGCAAATTCAAATGGCCATAACTTTTGACACGGATATTCGATTTAGGCCAATAATATATCGAAACTCTTGAAATTGAATAATAGAAGCACTTGAGAAATTCAAATGGACAAAACTTTTCACACGGATGTCTGATTCAGGCGCATAATATTTCAAGATGCTTGACATTTAACATGAAAGCGCTAGGGAAATCCAAACGGCCATAACGTTTGACGCAAATGTCCGATTCCAGCCAATAATGTATCGAGAGGCTCGAAATTGAACAATTTATGCTCTCGTGAGATTCAGATTGTCATAACTTTTCACTCAGATGTCTGACTCAAGCGCCTAATATACCGAGATTCTCAAAATTAAGCATCAAAGCGCAAGGCAAATTCAAATGGTCATAACTTCTTACTTGGATGTCTGATTCAGGCCAATAATATATCGATGTGCATGAAATTGAACAAAGGAAGCTCTTGAGAAATTGAAATGGTCATAATTTTTCACTCGGATGTCCGATTCAGGCGCATAATATATCGACATCCTCAAAATTTAATATGGAAGCGTAAGGCAAATTCAAACGGCTATAAAATTTGACTCGGATGTCTGATTCAAGCGTATAATATACCGAGATGCATATTTGAATTGGACATCAAGGAAAAAGATATGACCATTTGAATTTCTTGACAGCTTCCTTTGTTTATTTTTTAGCGTCTCGATATATTATTGGCCTAAATCGGACATCTGATTCAAACGTTATGGCCGCTTGAATTTGCCTTGCGCTTCCATGTTTAATTTCAAGCATCTCGATATATTATGCGCCTGAATCAGACATCCGAGTGAAAATTTATGACAATTTGAATTTCTCGAGAGCTTCCGTTATTCAATTTTGAGCGTCTCGATATATTATTGGCCTGAATCGAACATCCGAGTCAAAGCTTATGACCTTTTGCACTTGCCTTGTGCTTCCATGTTAAATTTCGGGCATGTCGATATAATATGCCCATGAATCGAACATCCAAGGGAAAATTTAAGACCATTGGAATTTCTCGAGAGCCTCCTTTGTTCAATTTCAAGCGTCTCAATATATTGTTGGCATGAAACAGACATCCGAGTCACAAGATATGGTCGTTTGAATTTGCATTGCGCTTCCATGTTTAATTTCGAGCATCTCGATATATTATGCGTCTGAATCGGACATCCGAGTGAAAAGTCATGACTATTCGAATTTCTCGAGAGCTTCTGTTGTTCAATTTTGAACTTCTCAATATATTATTTGCCTGAATAGGACATCTGAGTCAAAAGTTATGGCCGCTTGAAATTGTCTTGCGCTTCCATTTTTAATTTCGAGCATCCCGATATATTTTTCTCTTGAATCGGACATCCGAGTGAAAAGTTATGACCATTTGAACTTCTCGAGAGCTTCCGTTCTTCAATTCAAAGTGTCTCAATATATTATTGGCCTGAATCAGACATCTGAGTCAAACGTTTCGGCCATTTGAATTTGCCTTGCACTTCCATGTTTAATTTTGAGCATCTCAGTATATTTTGCTCTTGAATCAGACATCCGAGTAAAATGATAGGACCATTTGAATTTCTCAAGAGCTTTCGTTGTTCAATTTCAAGCATATCGATATATTATGCGCCTGAATTGGACATCTGAGTGAAAAGTTATGTCCATTTGAATTTCTCGAGTGCTTCCGCTATTCAATTTTGAGCGTCTCGATATATTATTATCCTGAATCGGAAATCCGAGTCAAAAGTTATGGCCGTTTGAATTTGCCATGCGCTTCCACATTTAATTTCAAGCATCTTGATATCTTTTGCTCCTGAATCAGATATCCGAGTGAAAACTTAGGACTATTTGAATTTCTGGAGAGTTTTCGTGGTTCAATTTCGAGCGTATCAATATATTGTTGGTCTGACTCGGACATCCGAGTCAAAAGATATGTGATGTAAGCTCCATTGGAGCTTGTAGGCCTAGGATCTTCTTCATCAATGGATTCTTTTGCTTCTTGGAAGATAAATGGCAGCGGAATGGAGAAGGAAGAGAGAGAGGAGACGCCACTTCAAGGAAAAGATGAGTCTAGAAGAAGCTCACCACCATAGGAGGCCATGGATAAGAGCTTGGAGGAAGAAGGAGATGAATGAAGAGAGAGGGATAGAAGAGCACAAAATTTTGTGCTCTAAAAGAGCTCTGAAATCTGAAGTTAATATTCAAATGATCAAAGTTGAAAAAATGCACACACATGACCTCTATTTATAGCCTAAGTGTCACACAAAATTGGAGGGAAATTTGAATTTCAATTCAAATTTCACTTGAATTTGAAATTGAATTTGTGGAGCCAAACTTTGGAGCCAAAATTTCACTAATTATGATTAGTGAATTTTAGTTATGGTTCAGCCCACTAATCCAAGATCAATTCCAAGATTCTCCACTAAGTGTGCTTAGGTGTCATGAGGCATGTAAAGCATGAAGGACATGCACAAAGTGTGACTATATGATGTGGCAATGGGGTGTAGTAAGCAAATGCTCACCTCCCCCTCTAAAATTTAATTGGATTGGGCTTCTACCAATTCAATTAAATTTATTTCCAACCACACACATCAAATATTCACTTAGTGCATGTGAAATTACAAAACTACCCCTAATACAAAAACTAGTCTAAGTGCCCTAAAATACAAGGGCTGAAAAATCCTATATTTCTAGGGTAGCCTACCTACAATATGGAGCCCTAAATACAAGGATCAAATATAATGACATCCTAGTCTAATATGTACAAAGAGAATTGGACCCAAACTTCGCCCATGGGCTCAAAAATCTACCCTGAGGTTCATGAGAACCCTAGGGCCTTCTTCAGTAGCTCTAGCCCAATCCTCTTGGAGCCTCTTGCTCATGGCTCTAGTGACTGGTCCCTTCCTAGGGAGGATTGCATCATCCCCTTCCCCTTGAAAAGGATTTGACCTCAAATCTGTTAGTTCCTCCTCCTCAATATCAACTCCACCTGTAAAAGGAATTAAATCATAAATGTTAAAAGTGGTGTTGACTCCATACTCTTCCGGGAGGTCCAACCTATAGGCATTGTTATTGATCCTCTCCAAAACCTGAAATGGTCCATCCCCTCTAGGGCTAAGCTTGGATTTTCTTTTAGTAGGGAATCTATCCTTCCTAAGATGGAGCCAAACCTAGTCACCCTTATTAAGAACTAGCTCTTTTCTTCCTCTATTGCCTTTAGTTGAATACACCTTTGTTGGGTTCTCTATTTGGTTCGTAACCCTCTCATGCAGCTTCTTTACAAACTCTGACCTAGATTCCCCTTCTTTATGTATAAAAGAAGTGTCTAGTGGGAGGGGAATGAGGTCTAACGGTGTTAGGGGATTAAACCCATAGACAACCTCAAAAGGGGACTGCTTGGTGGTTCTATGAACCCCCCTATTGTAGGCAAATTCTACATGAGGAAGATACTCATCCCAAGACTTATGGTTGCCTTTCAGAAGAACCCTTAAAAGGGTGGATAAAGACCTATTCACTACCTCTGTTTGCCCATCAGTTTGTGGATGACAAGTGGTAGAGAAAAGAAGTTTAGTTCCTAGCTTAGCCCATAGGGTTTTCCAAAAGTGGCTAAGGAACTTAGCATCTCTATCTGACACAATGGTCCTAGGCAAACCATGGAGTCTCACAACTTCCCTGAAAAAGAGTTTTGAGATATAGGAAGCATCATCCACCTTGTGGCATGGTATAAAGTGTGCCATCTTGCTAAACCTATCCACCACCACAAAGATAGAGTCTACACCTCTTTGGGTTCTAGGAAGCCCAAGGACAAAGTCCATACTAATGTCTACCCAAGGTGTAGATGGGATGGGTAAGGGTGTGTATAGCCCATGAGGCATCACCCTAGACTTGGCTTGTAAACAAGCCACACATCTAGTGCAATGCTTATGGACATCTTTCTTCATATGGGGCCAATAAAACTTTTCTTTAAGTAAGACAAGGGTCTTGTCTATCCCAAAGTGACCCATGAGCCCACCCTCATGGCTCTCTTTCACAAGTAATTTCCTAATGGATCCTTGGGGTATGCAAAGCTTTCCCTCTTTGAACAAATACCCCTCAGCCAAATAGAATCCATCTTGGGCCTCTTTCCCACAACTCTCGTAAATGGGAGAGAAATGTTCATCTAAAGCATACAAGTCCCTAATATTATCAAATCCTAAATTTTGAGCTACTAGGGAGCAAAACAATGTGTGTCTCCTAGAGAGGGCATCAGCTACCACATTTGTTTTTCCCTTTTTGTATTTCATAACATATGGAAATTGCTCTAGGTACTCTACCCATTTTGCAGGCCTCTTGTTTAACTTGCTTTGCCCTCTAATGTACTTAAGTGATTGATGATCACTACGAATGACAAATTCCTTGGAAACAAGGTAATGTTCCTAAGTTTGGAGGGCTCTTATTAAGGCATAAAGCTCTTTATCATAGGTGGGGTAGTTAAGGGTGGCACTATGAAGTTTTTCACTAAAATAAGAAATAGGGTGCCCACCTTGTAACAATACAGCTTCAACTCCCACTCCAGAGGCATCACATTCTAGCTCAAAAGTTTTAGAAAAGTCAGGAAAAGCTAGAATAGGTGCCTTAGTAAGCTTTTCTTTGAGCAAAGCAAAGGCTTGCTCTTGTTTTTCACCCCAGGTAAATGCCACATTCTTCTTCACCAGCTCATTGAGAGGTGATGCAATTGTAGAGAAATTAGGAATGAACCTTCTATAGAAGCCTGCTAACCCATGGAAGCTCCTAATATCTCCCACACTTTTTGGGGTGGGCCATTCTTGGATGGCCTTGATTTTCTCAGGGTCCACTTGGACCCCATTTCTACCAACTACAAAACCTAAGAAGACTATATTATCTACACAAAAGGTACACTTCTCTATATTTTCATAAAGGGTGTTTTTCCTAAGGACTGAAAGAACTTGCCTGAGATGTCCTAAGTGATCATCTAGGCTCCTACTGTACACTAAAATATCATCAAAATAAACAACTACAAATCTACCTATGAAATCCCTTAGACATGATGCATAAGCCTCATAAAGGTGCTTGGTGCATTAGTGATCCCAAAAGGCATCACTAGCCATTCATACAAACCAAACTTGGTCTTGAAAGCGGTTTTCCACTCATCACCCTTTTTCATCCTGATTTGGTGATAACCACTTTTAAGATCAATTTTTTGAAAAGATATTGGCACCATGCAACTCATCAAGCAAATCATCAAGTCTAGGAATGAGGTGCCTATACTTTACAGTGATGTTGTTGATGGCCCTACAATCTGTACACATTCTCCGCGTACCATCCTTTTTGGGCACCAACAACACTGGCACAACATATGGGCTTAGGCTCTCTTGGACCCAACCCTTCTCCAACAATTCTTTAACCTGAGACTCTATCTCCTTAGTCTCCTGAGGGTTAGTCCTATAGGCTGGCCTATTAGGAAGGCTTGCTCCTGGGACTAAATCTATTTGGTGTTCTATTCCCCTTAAAGGAGGTAGCCTAGGGGGTATCTCTTTGGGAAATATATCACCAAATTCATGTAAGAGTTCTTGGACCTTTGGGGGTAAGGTCTCAAATGTAGGAATTGTGGCAGTGCTAAGGGATGTTTCCCTTGATAGGAGAAGGTAGAAAGATTGTTTAAGAAGGAGTGCTCTTTTAATATCACCTTTTGTTGCAAAATGATTTTCCTTCTTAACAATCTTCTTGGAGGAATCCTTTTCCTCTTTTTCCTTCCCCTGGCCTTTGAAGACAAGGCCTTACTATCCTTCTTTTTCTTTTGTTTTTCTAATTTTTCTTCCTCATCCCTCTTATCTTTCATAGTTAGTTGATCTTTGGCCACCTGTGAAGGTGTTTGAGGATGCAACACAAATTTAGTGCCAAGATGGGTGAGGGTAATCTCATTAGTTAGGCCATTATAAATGATCTTCCTATCAAATTGCCACGGCCTTCCTAAAAGAATATGTCTTGCCTCCATTGGAACTATATCACAATTAACTTCATCCTTATATGTCCCAATGGAGAAAGGTACCTTCACTTGTTGGTTAACTATCATTTCCCCTTGCTCATTGAGCCATTGAAGTTTATAAGGTTTTGGGTGGGGAATGATAGTGAGGTTCAACTTGGAAACTAATCTTGTGCTACAACAATTGCAACAAGATCCACTATCCACAATGAGAGAACAAGTTTTATCTAAAATTTAGCATCTTGTATGAAAGATGTTCTCTCTTTGGGATTGAGATAGATCACAAGATTGACCTCTAAGGAGCCTTCTAACCATTAAGAGGTCACCTTCTTCAAGGGGGTAGACTTCCTCACTAGACTCTTCACCCCTTACTTCATCTTCACTTCCACTAGACGAAGGGCAAGAAGTAGTCTCCTCTTGACTACTATAAATGTCTTGACCCCTCATGATCATGGTTTTCTTTGTGGGGCATTGAGAGGCAATGTGACCTCTCCCAAGACATTTGAAGCATTTAATGTTGCTAGTCCTTTCTTGGGAACTAGTCTTAGGGGTGTATTTCTCTATGGTCTTACCCTTATCTTCCTTGGGTTTTGAAGGTGTAGCCCCTAAAATTCCATGGGCTTGGTCCTTCCTTGGATAAGAGTGAGAGCCATAAGATTTTGAAGAAGGCTTTCTTTTAAGTTGTTGCTCCACTCTTATACAAAGTTGGACTAGCTCATCTAGGTCCCTATATGGAAGGAGTTCAACCTTGTCCCTCACTTCCATATTAAGCCCACTAAGGAACCTAGCTATGCTTGTTCTTTCCTCCTCCCTAAGCCCAGCTCTTTAAAGGAGTAGTTCCATTTGTTGTCTATATTCTTCAACACTCATACTTCCTTGTCTAAGCCTTTGGAGCTTGTCCACAAGCTCCCTCTCATAGTAGGAGGGAATGTGTCTCTTCCTAAGGGCACTCTTAAGATCATTCCAATACTCTACTGGAGGATCCCCATGAATCCTTCGTTCCCTAACAAGGGAAGTCCACCAATAGAGGGCATACCCTTGAAAACTAAGCGTAGCCAATGGAACTTTTCTCTCTTCGCTAATATGATGGCAAGCAAAGAGTTGTTCAACCTTCATTTCCCAATCTAAGTAGGCCTCCACATTATCTTTTCCATGGAAATATGGGAGGCTAATGTTAACCTCTTGAGGCTTTCTATCCTTTTCTCTTCTTTGGGAGTGATGTTTAGTATGTGAACTATGGCGCCCTCTATAATAGTCGCTAAGTTCTTCACTTAAACTCTTGCAAGAGTCATGACTACTATAGGAGGCATGTTTTTCTCTTTTCATTTTTTTCATTATTTTTCTTCTTTCTTCCTCTCTTATTTTCTCTCTTTCATCTTGACTTATTTCTTCCACTCTTTTTTTACCTTTTTCTTTTCTCTCTTGTTTTTCTTTCCACAACTTAAGGGATCTCAACTCATCTAATATCTTATGCAAGGGGTCCTTAGGAGTAGAACCCTCACCATTAACACTGGATGAAGAATGAAGACTCATGCTAGTTCCTAAGTTATGGTTCTTTCTTGTTAGGGGTTTGAAAAAAAGGTAAAAGAAACTATGGTTGAAACTAGCCAAAATAAACACTAAAAGAGGTGTGAAAGATAAGGTAAAAACTAATTGGTAAAAGGCAAGCTATCTAGGCGGTTTGACAATGGAGGGTGTGACATCCTGGAAATTTCTATCCGGAATTTTGTAAGCGATATATTTTAAATAACTATATATATAAGTATTATTCAGTGCATATATATATATATATATATATTCTTGGAAGCAGTATGTACATTGGGGGAAAGATACGCGGGTTAGGCTAATTAACGAAAAGTAATCCATAACTGGATAGTTATAGGTTAATTCTCAATTAATTAGTCTAAAAATTATCATTTTGCGTGCAACTAAAAATTTAACAAAACCAACCTCTGAACCACTCTCAAGGTTTCATTCTGAGCGTTTTGATATGTATATTGCCTACTTTCAAAAACGGACCCCGACGGGTGCAGAGAAACGCGAGGAACCGGAACCAGAGAAGCGGCACGCAAACCGAGGCAGGATTTTAGCATTCAAAAGGTCAAATTTTTCTCTCCTTGTGGCTGAGTATGAAGTCACATCAAGAGAAAAAGTGGGCCCCTTTTGCTCCACTCAAAATGAGACATGTGGCATAGCTTTTAGAAAAAGGAAAGAGAAAATCTTTTTAAAATAAAAGCCACATTCTCTCTCTTCATTCAGCAAAATTCAGAAGCTTTTCCTCACCTTCCCACGTTGCTTTTCTCTTCTTCTTCCTCTCCATTGAAGCCTCCATTAAAGCTCCAAAATTGCTCATCACTTCTACTCTAAATTGCAAAAGGAAGCCATTTTCGGAGTCGTGAAGCACACCTCTACGTTGTGGGGCTTCGAATTTCAGGTATGGGTGGACTTCTTTTCACATGAAATTCGTGGGTATTGGGTTTTTGGGAGATATGATGGGTAGTTCTACTAGGTTTATGCCTTATGGTAGTTATTTGTGAAGGAATTTGTTGAAAGCATGCTAAACTTGACATGTTTGATGTGAGTAAAGCTACCCATTCTGTTTTAGGATTTTATGATGATGCTTTGTGATGTTTGTGTGCTGAAATTGTTGGTAGAAAACTGGTAGAGATGATGGGGAGAGTTAACCTAGGGTTAAATGTGAGAATGATAGTGATGTGAGTGGAAAAGTGTGAGATTTTGAGGGTTTGAAAAGCTAAATTTGGGGTTAGTGGTAATTGGAGTCTAAAGTGAGTTGATCCTAGTTTAAAATGTCAATTAGGACTTGTAGGAAAGCTTGGGCAGAGCAAATGAGAAAAAAAATGAGTGATAAATGTGAAAGCAAGAGTCATTTCTAGGGTAAATTGGGTGTTGAGGGGTCAAATCTTGAATCGGCGGAGTTTTCACCTTAAAATCAGTTTGAGCAAGTCTAAATTAATGTTATAGACTTTTTTGAGATGAGAGTTTACTCCAAAATTACCCCATTCTCATTTTCACTTCTCAAACCTTGAAAATTCACTCAATTGATGGGTTTTTGATATCTAGATTTGGATTTACCTTGAACTGAAGCTTGTTTTTGGTTTAAATACGATTTATACATGATTTAGGACTTGTAGGATCCAATTTGAGCAAAATTGGATGTGGGCAAGATGGATTTCGAAATCTGCCCTATTATGCAGAAAAATTGTTGTTGAATTGTGCAGCAGAATTTTTCAACATGTGCAGAAAATGCTTGTGCATTGCTGGTTATGGGAAAGGTAGTACATATTGGGTTATGGACATTTTCTAGCAGATCCCAACGGTCAAAATGTAGACTTATCTACTAGGAACTTCCAGTAAAAGTTTCAAGTCGATCCAACGGTTAACGAATCAGAACAAAGAGAATGTTACTGGAGTATTTGAGTAAGGAAAGCTGTTATATGTGAATGTGTTTTGGGCAGAGTTTTCTGCCTCTGTCCTGTTTTCTTGGTTTATGGTAGTTCATGATAGTTGGAATTGAATTGCTTGGATATTATGGAAGCTTGGAGGGGTTGATGGGGACCCGGTGCTGAGAGGAACGAGGATAAGGGCTACGTAGGAGTACGTGAGCTCAGTTGAAGGTGAGCAACTGGAGATGGTGGGTTCATGTTTTATTTGTGGAAGTGGTAGAGTTGATTTGCGCCATCGCCCGATCGCCACCTAGTACCACATATGATGGATACCCCATAATCCAACAAGCTTGATGTGAGAAAGTATGGAAGAGTCAGTCTTCCTATTTTTGTTTGCTGACCACAGAGTGGTACCTGGAGATATGTCGCGGGGGTCAGGAGACCTTGGGGACGTCAGGTGGGGTGCTATTGCCCAAAACCAAGCTTGACCAATCCCGACCCAACCCCGGCATAGTCAGTCAGTGAGAACCTTTGATGTACCTAAACAGGCAAGCTCCTGGCAGTCAACTAATAAAAGAACAAAGTCCACAAAGCAAGGAGGCTTGTGTGGCGGCTGGCCAACTACGAATCTTGAGTGGTATCTGGAAATTGGCCTCTGGTAATCGATTACCAAGGGTGTGTAATCGATTACAGGGCTTAAAAATGGAGACAGGATGTTAAGATGGCCTCTGGTAATCGATTACCAAGGGTATGTAATCGATTACAGGGCTTAAAAATGGAGACAGGATGTTAAAATGGCCTCTGGTAATCGATTACCAATGGTGTGTAATCGATTACACAGAGTAACAGGGCACTGGTAATCGATTACCAGTTGGGTGTAATTGATTACATAGGGAGATAGGACACTGATAATCGATTACCATTTAGGTGTAATCGATTACACAGTGTAAATTGTAGATTTCCATGTGCAAAAGTTGTGTAATTCGAGTTTGGCCACTGGTAATCGATTACATACTTTGGTAATCGATTACCAGAGAGGAAATCCCTTGAGAGAGACCTTTTGACTATACGTAGCAGTTATGGGACGCATTGTATTGTTACCTGTAGTTAGATTTCTTGTGAAAGAGTCTACCCTCTTTCTTTTATTTCTTGTAGATCGTGATGGCAGCGCAGTTAATCCATGATCGCGTGGTGATGGAGTGCCTAGAGGGAGTTTGGGAGACCCTCGAAGGCAATGAGAGGTGCCGATTCTGTGGCATGATTCGACTTACTGCTACTTCATTGGTACATCCAGAGGAACCCGCACGCACGCTTCGGCAGCTTGTGGAGTGGATACTACCTACACCTACTCTATATCGACTAGTGGAGCCAGTCCAAGTGATAGAGGTGTCATCCTCTGAAGAAGATCCTGAGGAGGACCCAGAGGAGTTACCTCCGGAACCTGCTGTGGATGCCCTTGACTTACCTGAGGATGATGAAGACCCACTCCTTGATGTTGATTTTCCAGAGGATATCATGTCAGCATCTGAGGCAGACTCTACAGAGGAGAGCGACCCTGGAGGGACAGTGAATAGTGAAGACTCTTCATCACAGCAGATGGTTCCTTAGACTAGGTTTACATACTTTTTGTGGGTGGGTGTATCTAGTACAGACTGCTAGGTTTACTCTTTTGATTTTTGGGTGGGTAGACCTACTGTATAGAAATTTTGATGATTGTATATATGTGGCTGAAGCCACCACAGTTGATACCTTTGCTCTGGATATCACTATGTATTTTGCAAACTCCCATATTTTGGACAATTTTAGATGATGAATGTAATTATGTTTAATCTTGTTATTTGAAAAGGAAGTGTTAACAAACTTTATTAAAAAGAGTTTATCGACCACATTTTATTATTTTTCACGTGATGACCTAAAATGATGGCTGGTATATTTTTTCTTTTTGAAAGAGCAAAATAGTTCAGAGGTTATGAGTGATTGGAAAGAAATGACTCCGAATAGAGTTGTGAACTGGCCATTCAGGACTCTATAGTGATAATTTTCCTTCTGAATTTAATTACTGTGAAAAAGAGAGAAAAAGAAAAAAAATTTCCCATGGTTTTTGCTATTAAATTTATTACTATTAAACCAGTCATTATTTAGGGGCGCCACAGAGGGTAAAGAAAATAAGCTATGAAAGTAAGCAAGAAATTAAAGTGCAAGAAATGCAAACCAGGCGGATCCTAAGAGTGTTTGGATGACCTCATTTAAGGTTCCAAATAAAACACTCACTATCCTAAGGGAAAATTGCCTAAAATTATTACACACAAATGGAAGTAGGGTGACCTATTGGAGGCTCCCAACTTACTTCCAATGAAAGGCCTTTTTGTTACAAAATTTGAAAGCAAAACAAATTTCCAATTACAAAATTACAAAAAAAAAAGTCCTCAATTGTGGTGGCTATTCTCTCTTTAGTGTTTCACTCAATTTGGAGTGCTTCTTAGTCCAATAGCTCTTAAGGTGGTTGGCCCCTTGCTTCTTTACTCAAATTCTTCAAGATATGGCACCAATACTCCTTTCCAATTCCCTATATGGCAACTCACAAGCAAGGAAACAAAGAGACAAGCAATAACCAAAGACAAAAAAAATGAAATGAAAGCTAAACCAATAGAGTTTTAACAAGATAAATTTCCAAGGATTATTCAACAATTAAAGCAATGAAAAGCACAAAAAAAGAAAGCTAGGACTCAAAGAGAAACCTAGAATGGCTCTAGAGTAGAGTAGAAAAACTAAAAAAAAAAGACTCAAGAAACCTCTAGTTTTGGCACTTGTTTTCACAATATTTTTCAATTGAAATTTCAGAACTAGGATTGGTATAAAATAGGCACCAATTATAGAGCAAATTTTGAGCCAAAACAACAAGCACACTTCCCTTTCACTTTTTCTTTTTTTTTTCCTGGACACTGATTTTTCTGCCAACTTGTTCGATTTTTCTTATTTTTTCTTTTAATCCAAATCGCTTGGTTCTTTTTTTATAATTTTGTTCCAGATGTCTAGAAAATTAAGTAAAACTTTCAGCTCAAAAAATGTAGTGACCAATTCCCAGTAATTTATACAAGTTCGTATGTTCAAGCTGCCAGCACCATCGATTTCAATCTAGAAATCAAGAGTAGTTTTTATGTTGCTTAAGGCTTGGATAGTTACAATTTGTGTTTGATTATGCTCAATTATCTTGAATAACACAATTCAAGAGTGCTTAAGACTTATTTTGATTCACAAATCCAGCCACAACTCAGCACCACAACTCAACTTCATCATAGGCATCATGTAGGAAACTTAGAAAACAAAAAAAAGTTCAAGAACAAGACTACTTCTACGAATTGATTTAGAACATGTTATGAACTAAATAACATGCATGAATTAGACTCAAAATTCAAAAGATAGGCTAAGAATGAAAAGAATACATGAACAAATGTATCTAGAATTCAATCAACAAAATAAAAATTCAATACAAACTTAGAACATAATGTGACAATTACTGTGACTAAACATGACTCTAAGACAACATGGATCAAGTGATTTACACTTAGATTTTTGTGTTTTTTTTTCTAATCAATATTTTGGAAGAAAATTTAGATCTAAAGGTTCAGCACAACAATATTATGAATGAAAAATGATAGAACCTAAAATCAACACAAAAAACATGATTCAAGAGTAGATCTACAAGATTTGAACCATAGAAATGCAAGAACAAGTGTAGATCTAAGATTTAATCGGTTTATTTTTTTGAATCTACTCTAAACATCACCAAACCACAAGAAAATGGAGGATATACAAGGAGAATAAGATGAAGAACAAGGAATTAAAGAGAATTCACCGAACAAAAAGATAAAGGAAGCAAAAGAACATCACCTAGATGAAGATGCTCTTGATACCACATGATGTAAGCTCCATTGGAGCTTGTAGGCCTAGGATCCTCTTCATCAATGGATTCCTTTGCTTCTTGGAAGATAAATGGCAGCAGAATGGAGAAGGAAGAGAGAGAGAGGAGAAGCCACTTCAAGGAGAAGATGAGTCTAGAAGAAGCTCACCACCATAGGAGGCCATGGATAAGAGCTTGGAGGAAGAAGGAGATGAATGAAGAGAGAGGGATAGAAGAGCACAAAATTTTGTGCTCTAAAAGAGCTCTGAAATCTGAAGTTAATATTCAAATGATCAAAGTTGAAAAAATGCACACACATGACCTCTATTTATAGCCTAAGTGTCACACAAAATTGGAGGGAAATTTGAATTTCAATTCAAATTTCACTTGAATTTGAAATTGAATTTGTGGAGCCAAACTTTGGAGCCAAAATTTCACTAATTATGATTAGTTAATTTTAGTTATGGTTCAGCCCACTAATCCAAGATCAATTCCAAGATTCTCCACTAAGTGTGCTTAGGTGTCATGAGGCATGTAAAGCATGAAGGACATGCACAAAGTGTGACTATATGATGTGGCAATGGGGTGTAGTAAGCAAATGCTCACCTCCCCCTCTAAAATTTAATTGGATTGGGCTTCTACCAATTCAATTAAATTTATTTCCAACCACACACATCAAATATTCACTTAGTGCATGCGAAATTACAAAACTACCCCTAATACAAAAACTAGATTAGGTGCCCTAAAATACAAGGGCTGAAAAATCCTATATTTCTTGGGTAGCCTACCTACAATATGGAGCCCTAAATACAAGGATCAAATATAATGACATCCTAGTCGGACATCCAAGTGAAAAGTTAAGACAATTTGAATTTCTCGAAAGCCTCCTTTGTTCATTTTCAAGCATAGGCCTCAATCGGACATCCGAGTCAAAAGTTATGGCCGTTTGAACTTGCCTTGCGCTTCCAAGTTTAATTTCGAGCATCTCGATATATTATGCTCTTGAATTGGACATCCGAATGAAAGGTTATGACCATTTGAATTTCTTGAGAGCTTTTGTTGTTCAATTTCGAGCGTCTCAATATATTATTGGCCTGAATCGGACATCATAGTGAAAAGTTATGACTATTTGAATTTCTCGAGAGTTTTCGTGGTACAATTTCGATCGTCTCGATATTTTATTGGCTTGAATCAGACATCCGAGTCAATAGTTATGGCCATTTGAGTTTGCCTTGCGCTTTGATGTTTAATTTCGAGCAACTCAATATATTATGCACCTAAATCGGACGTTCAAGTTAAAAGTTATGACTATATGAATTTCTCTAGAGCTTCCGTTGTTCAATTTCGAGTGTCTCGATATATTGTTTGCCTGAATCGGACATCCGAGTTAAAAGATATGGCCGGTTGAATTTGCCTTGCGCTTTCAATTTTAATTTCGAGCATCTCGATATATTATGCTCCGGAATCGGACATCTGAAAGAAAAGTTATGACCATTTGAATTTCTTGAGAGCTTCCATTGTTGAATTTCAAGCGTCTCGATATAATATTGGCCTGAATCGGACATCCAAGTCAAAAGTTATGGCTATTTGAATTTTTCGTACGCTTCCAAGTTTAATTTCCAGCATCATGATATATTATGTGCTTGAATCAGACATCTGAGTTAAAAGTTATGACTATACTAATTTTTCAAGAGCTTTCGTGGTTCATTTTCAAGCGTATCCATATATTATTGGCCTGAATCGGACATTTGAGTCAAAAGATATGGCCGTTTGCATTTCCCTTGCGATTTCATTTTTAATTTCGTACATCTCGATATATTATGCTCCTGAATCGGATATCCGAATGAAAATTTATGACCATTTGAATTTCTCGAGAGCTTTCGTTGTTCAATTTCAAGCATCTCAATATATTATTGGCCTGAATCGAACATCAAAGTGAAAAGTTATGACTATTTGAATTTCTCGAGAGTTTTCATGGTTCAATTTCGATCGTCTCGATATATTATTGGCCTGAATCCGACATCTTAGTCAATAGTTATAGCCATGTGAGTTTGCCTTGCGCTTTGATGTTTAATTTCGAGCAACTCGATATATTATGCACCTGAATCGGACATCCAAGTGAAAAGTTATGACTATATGAATTTGTCAGAGCTTCCGTTGTTCAATTTTGAGCGTCTCGATATATTGTTTTTCTGAATCGGACATCCGAGTCAAAAGATATGGCCGTTTGAATTTTCCTGGCGCTTTCATTTTTAATTTCGAGCCTCTCGATATATTTTACTCTTGAATCGAACATCCGAGTGAAAAGTTATGACCATTTGAATTTCTCGTGAGCTTCCGTTCTTCAATTCCAACTGTCTCGCTATATTATTGGCCTAAATCGGACATCCGAGTCAAACGTTATGGCCATTTGAATTTGCCTTGCCCTTCCATGTTTAATTTTGAGCATCTTGATATATTTTTCTCTTGAATCGGACATCTGAGTGAAATGTTATGACCATTAGAATTTCCTGACAACTTCCGTTGTTCAATTTCAAGCGTATCGATATATTAATGGCCTGAATCGGACATCCGAGTCAAAAGTTATCCCCTTTTGAATTTTGCTTGCACTTACATGTTTAAATTCGAGCATCTCGATATATTATGCGCATGAATCGAACATCCGAGTCAAAAGTTTTGACCATTTGAATTTCTCGAGTGCTTCCGTTGTTGATATATTATTTGCCTGAATCAGAAATCTGAGTCAAAAGTTATAGCCGTTTGAATTTGCCTTGTGCTGCCACGTTTAATTTTGAGTGTCTCGATATATTTTGCTCCTGAATCGGACATCCGAGTGAAAACTTAGGACTATTTGAATTTCTCGAGAGCCTTCTTTATTCAATTTCAAGCATATCAATATATTATTCGCCTGAATCGGACATCCAAGTCAAAAGGTATGGCTGTTTGAATTTTCCGTGCGCTTGCATTTTTAATTTTGAGCATCTCGATATATTTTGCTCCTGAATCGGACATCTGAATGAAAAGTTATGACCATTTGAATTTTTCGAGAGCTTCCTTTGTTCAATTTCAAGCGTCTCGGTATATTATTGGCTTGAATCGGACATCCGAGTCAGAAGTTATGGTCGTTTGAATTTTCCTTACGCTTCCATGTTTAATTTCGAGCATCTCAATATATTATGCGCCTGAATTGTACATCCGAGTAAAAACTTATGTCCATTTGAATTTCTCGAGTGGTTACGTAGTTCAATTTTGCGCGTCTCGATATATTATTGTCCTGAATCTGAAATCCGAGTCAAAAGTTATGACCATTTAAATTTGCCTTGCGCTTCCACGTTTAATTTCAAGCATCTTGATATATTTTTCTCCTGAATCGGACATCCGAGTGAAAAGTTAAGGCTGTTTGAATTTGTTGTACACTTCCAAGTTTAATTTCGAGCATCATGATATATTATGCGCCTAAATCAGACATTTGAGTTAAATGTTTTGACTATATTAATTTTTCAAGAGCTTCCATTATTCAATTTCAAGCGTATTGATATATTGTTGGCCTGAATCGAACATTTGAGTCAAAAGATATGGTCGTTTCAATTTGCCTGGTGCTTTCATTTTTAATTTTGAGCATCTCGATATATTATGCTTTTGAATCGAACATCCGAATGAAAAGTTATGACCATTTGAATTTCTCTAGAGCTTTTGTTGTTCAATTCCGACCGTCTCAATATATTGTTGACTTAAATCGGACGTCCGAGTCAAAAGATATGGCCGTTTGAATTCGCCTTTTACTTTGATGTTTCATTTTGAGAATCTCGATATATTATGCTCCTGAATCGGACATCCGAGTGAAAAGCTAGGACTATTTGAATTTCTTGAGAGCCTCCTTTGTTTAATTTCAAGCATATCGATATATTATTGGCCTGAATCGAACATCTGAGTCAAAAGTTATGGCTGTTTGAATTTGCCTTGCACTTCCACGTTTAATTTCGAGCATCTCGATATATTTTGCTCTTGAATCGGACATCCGAGTGAAATTTCATGACTATTTGAATTTCTCTAGAGCTTCCGTTGTTCAATTCCGAGCGTCTCGATATATTATTGGCCTGAATCGGACATCCGAGTCAAAAGTATGTCCGTTTGAACTTGCCTTGTGCTTCCATTTTTAATTTCGAGCATCTCGATATATTTTGCTCTTGAATCGGACATCCAAGTGAAAAGGTAGGACTATTTGAATTTCTCGAGAGTCTCATTTGTTCAATTTCAAGCGTATTGATATATTATTGGCCTGAATCGGACATCCGAGTCAAAGGTTATTGCTATTTGAATTTGCCTTCGCTTCCATGTTTAATTTCGAGCATCTCAACCTATTTTCCTCTTGAATCTGACATCCGAGTGAAATTTTATGACTCTTTGAATTTCTTGAGTGCTTGCGTTGTTCAATTTTAATCATCTCGATATATTATTTTCCTGAATCGGACATCCGAGTCAAAAGTTATGCCCGTTTGAACTTGCCTTGCACTTTCATTTTTAATTTCTTGATTTATTTTGCTCGTGAATTGGACAGCCGAGTGAAAAGTTAGGTCTATTTGAATTTCTTGAGAGCCTCATTCATTCAATTTCATGCATTTCGATATATTATTGGCCTGAATCGGACATCCGAGTCAAAAGTTATGGCTGTTTGAATTTGCCTTGCACTTCCGTGTTTAATTTTGAGAATTGCGATATATTTTGCTCTCTAATCGAACATCCGATTGAAATTTTTTGACTATTTGAATTTCTTGAGTGCTTTAGTTGTTCAATTTTTATCATCTCGATATATTATTGGCCTGAATCGAACATCCGAGTAAAAAGTTATACCCGTTTGAACTTGCCTTGCGCTTCCATTTTTAATTTCAAGCATCTCGATATATTATGCTCGTGAATCGGAATGCCGAGTGAAAAGTTAGGTTTATGTCAATTTCTCGAGATCCTCCTTTGTTCAATTTAAAGCGTATTGATATATTATTGGCCTAAATCGGACATTCGAGTTAAAAGTTATGGCTATTTGAATTTGCCTTGCGCTTCCATGTTTAATTTCGAGCATCTCGATATATTTTCCTCTTGAATCGGACATCCGTATTAAATTTTATCACTATTAGAATTTCTCGAGTTCTTCCGTTGTTCAACTTTGAGCGTCTTGATATATTATTGGCCTAAATCGGACATCCAAGTCAAAAGTTATGCCCGTTTGAACTTGCCTTGCGCTTCCATTTTTGATTTCGTGCATCTCGATATATTTTGCTCTTGAATCAGACAGCCGAGTGAAAAGTTAGGTCTATTTGAATTTCTTGAGAGCCTCATTTGTTCAATTTCATGTGTTTTGATATATTATTGGCCTGAATCGGACAACCGAGTCAAAAGTTAAGGGTGTTTGAATTAGCCTTGTGCTTCCGTGTTTAATTTTGAGAATCGCGATATATTTTTCTCTCTAATCGAACATCCGATTGAAATTTTTTGACCATTTGAATTTTTTGAGTGCTTCTGTTGTTCAATTTTGATCATCTCGATATATTATTGGGCTGAATCGAACATCCGAGTCAAAAGTTATGCCCGTTTGAACTTGCCTTGCGCTTCCATTTTTAATTTTGAGCATCTCGATATAGTTTGCTCGTGAATCGGAATGCCGAGTGAAATGTTAGGTCTATTTGAATTTCTCGAGGGCCTCCTTTGTTCAATTTAAAACGTATTGATATATTATTGGCCTGAATGAGACATCCGAGTCAATCGTTATGGCTGTTTGAATTTGCCTTGCGCTTCCACGTTTAATTTCGAGCATCTCGATATATTTTGCTCATGAATCGGACATCCGAGTGAAAAGTTTAGACCATTTGAACAGCTCGAGTGCTTCCGTTTTTGAATTTTGAGCATCTCGATATATTATTGGCCTGAATCGGACATTCTTGTCGAAAGTTATGCCCGTTTGAACTTGCCTTGCGCTTCCATGTTTAATTTCAACAATCTCGATATATTATGCTCCTGAATCGAAAATCCAAGTGAAAAGTCAGGACTATTTGAATTTCTCGAGATCCTCCTTTGTTCAATTTAAAGCGTATTGATAAATTATTGGCCTGAATCGGACATCGGAGTCAAAAGTTATGGCTGTTTGAATTTGCCTTGTGCTTCCATGTTTAATTTCGAGCTTCCAGATATAATTTTCTCTTGAATCGGACATCCGAATTAAATTTTATGACTATTAGAATTTCTCGAGTGCTTTCATTGTTCGATTTTGAGCGTCTTGATATATTACTGGCCTGAATCAGACATCCAAGTGAAGAGTTTTGTTCGTTTGAACTTGCCTTGCGCTTCCATTTTTGATTTCGAACATCTCGATATATTTTGCTCTTGAATCGGACAGCCGAGTGAAACGTTAGGTCTATTTGAATTTCTCGAGAGCCTCATTTGTTAAATTTCATGCGTTTGGATATATTATTGGAATGAATCGGACATCCGAGTCGAAAGTTATGTAGGTTTGAACTTGCCTTGCGCATCCATTTTTAATTTCTCGATATATTTTGCTCGTGAATCGGACAACCGAGTGATAAATTAGGTCTATTTGAATTTTTCGAGAGCCTTCTTTGTTTAATTTCAAGCGTATCGATATATTATTGGACTGAATCGGACATCCGAGTCGAAAGTTATGGCTGATTGAATTTGCCTTGCGCTTCCGTGTTTAATTTTGATAATCTTGATATATTATCGGCCTAAATCGGACATCCGAGTCAAAAGTTATGCCCGTTTGAACTTTCCTTGCGCTTCAATTTTTAATTTCGAGCATCTCGATATGTTTTGCTCGTGAATCAGAAAGTCGAGTGAAAAGTTAGGTCTATTTGAATTTGTCGAGAGCCTGATTTGTTCAATTTCAAGCGTATCGATATATTATTTGCCTGAATCGGACATCCGAGTCAAAAGTTATGGCTGTTTGAATTTGCCTTGCGCTTCCATGTTTAATTTCGAGCATCACGATATATTTTGCTCTTGAGTCTGACATCGAAGTGAAATTTTATGACTATTCGAATTTCTTGAGTGCTTCCGTTGTTCAATTTTGATCATCTCGATATAATATTGGTCTGAATCGGACATTCAAGTCAAAAGTTATGCCCGTTTGAACTTTCCTTGCGCTTCAATTTTTAATTTCGAGCATCTCGATATGTTTTGCTCGTGAATCAGAAAGTCGAGTGAAAAGTTAGGTCTATTTGAATTTGTCGAGAGCCTGATTTGTTCAATTTCAAGCGTATCGATATATTATTTGCCAGAATCGGACATCCGAGTCAAAAGTTATGGCTTTTTGAATTTGCCTTGCGCTTCCACGTTTAAGTTTGAGCATCTCGGTATATTTTGCTCTTGAATCGGACATCCGAGTGAAAAGTTTTGACCATTTGAATTTCTCGAGTGCTTCCATTTTTCAATTTTGAGCGTCTCGATATGTTATTGGCCTGAATCAGACATCCGTGTTGAAAGTTATGCCCGTTTGAACTTGTCTTGCGCTTCCATGTTTCATTTCGAGAATCTCGATATATTATGCTCCTAAATCGAACATCCTTGTGAAAAGTTAGGACTATTTGAATTTCTCGAGATCCTCCTTTGTTCAATTTAAAGCGTATTGATATATTATTGGCCTGAATCGGACATCCGAGTTAAAATTTATGGCAATTTGAATTTGCCTTGTGCTTCCATGTTTAATTTCGAGCATCTCGATATATTTTGCTCTTGAATCGGACATCCGTATTAAATTTTATCACTATTAGAATTTCTCGAGTTCTTCCGTTGTTCAATTTTGAGCGTCTTGATATATTATTGGCCTAAATCGGACATCCAAGTCAAAAGTTATGCCCGTTTGAACTTGCCTTGCGCTTCCATTTTTTATTACGAGCATCTCGATATATTTTGCTCTTGAATCAGACAGCCGAGTGAAAAGTTAGGTCTATTTGAATTTCTTGAGAGCCTCATTTGTTCAATTTCATGTGTTTCGATATATTATTGGCCTGAATCGAACAACCGAGTCAAAAGTTATGGCTGTTTGAATTAGCCTTGTGCTTCCGTGTTTAATTTTAATAATCTAGATATATCATCGGCCTAAATCGGACATCCGAGTCAAAAGTTATGCAGTTTGAACTTGCCTTGCGCTTCAATTTTTAATTTCGAGCATCTCGATATGTTTTGCTCATGCATCAGACAGCCGAGTGAAAAGTTTGGTCTATTTGAATTTCTCGAGAGCCTCATATGTTCAATTTCATGTGTTTCGATATATTATTGGCCTGAATCAGACAACCGAGTCAAAAGTTATGGCTGTTTGAATTAGCCTTGTGCTTCCGTGTTTAATTTTGAGAATCGCGATATATTTTTCTCTCTAATCGAACATCCAATATAAATTTTTTGACCATTTGAATTTTTTGAGTGCTTCTGTTGTTCAATTTTGATCATCTCGATATATTATTGGGCTGAATCGGACATCCGAGTCAAAAGTTATGCCCGTTTGAACTTGCCTTGCTCTTCCATTTTTAATTTTGAGCATTTTGATATAGTTTGCTCGTGAATCGGAATGCCGAGTGAAACGTTAGGTCTATTTGAATTTCTCGAGAGCCTCATTTGTTCAATTTCATGCGTTTGGATATATTTTTGGCCTGAATTGGACATCCGAGTCGAAAGTTATGTAGGTTTGAACTTGCCTTGCGCATCCATTTTTAATTTCTCGATATATTTTGCTCATGAATCGGACAGCCGAGTGATAAATTAGGTCTATTTGAATTTTTCGAGAGCCTTCTTTGTGTAATTTCAAGCGTATCGATATATTATTGGACTGAATCGGACATCCGAGTCGAAAGTTATGGCTGATTGAATTTTCCTTGCGCTTCTGTGTTTAATTTTGATAATCTAGATATATCATCGGCCTAAACCAGACATCTGAGTCAAAAGTTAAGCCCGTTTGAACTTGCCTTGCGCTTCAATTTTTAATTTCGAGCATCTCGATATGTTTTGCTCGTGAATCAGAAAGTCGAGTGAAAAGTTAGGTCTATTTGAATTTGTCGAGAGCCTGATTTGTTCAATTTCAAGCGTATCGATATATTATTTGCCTGAATCGGACATCCGAGTCAAAAGTTATGGCTGTTTGAATTTGCCTTGCGCTTCCATGTTTAATTTCGAGCATCTCGATATATTTTGCTCTTGAATCTAACATCGAAGTGAAATTTTATGACTATTCGAATTTCTTGAGTGCTTCCGTTGTTCAATTTTGATAATCTCGATATATTATTGGTCTAAATCGGACATTCAAGTCAAAAGTTATGCCCGATTGAACTTTCCTTGCGCTTCCATTTTTAATTTCGACCATCTTGATATATTTTGCTAGTGAATCGGAAAGCCAAGTGAAAAGCTATGAATATTTGAATTTCTCGATAGCCTCCTTTTTTTCAATTTCAAGCGTATCGATATATTATTGGCCTGAATCGAACATCCGAGTCAAAAGTTATGGTTGTTTGAATTTGCCTTGCGCTTCCATGTTTAATTTGGAGCATCACGATATATTTTGCTCTTGAATTTGACATCGCAGTGAAATTTTATGACTATTTGAATTTTTTGAGTGCTTCCGTTGTTCAATTTTATTCATCTTGATATATTATTGGCCTGAATCGGACATCCGAGTCGAAAGTTATGCTCATTTGAACTTGCTTTGCGCTTCCATTTTTAATTTCTCGATATATTTTGCTCGTAAATCTAAAAGCTGAGTGAAAAGTTAGGTCTATTAGAATTTCTAGAGAGCCTCCTTTGTTCAATTTCAAGCATATCGATATATTCTTGGCCTGAATCAGCATCCGAGTCAAAAGTTATGGTTTTTTGAATTTGCCTTGTGCTTCCACGTTTATTTTCGAGCATCTCGATATATTTTGCTCTTGAATCGGATATCCGAGTGAAAGGTTTTGACCATTTCAATTTCTCGAGTGCTTCCGTTTTTCAATTTTCAGCGTCTCGAAATATTATTGGCCTGAATCAGACATCCGTGTAAAAAATTATGCCCGTTTGAACTTGGCTTGCGCTTCCATGTTTAATTTCGAGAATCTCCATATATTATGCTCCTAAATTGGACATCCGACTGAAAAGTTTGAACTATTTGAATTTCTCAAGAGCCTCCTCTATTCAATTTCAAACGTATCAATATATTATTGGCCTGAATCAGACATCCCAGTCAAAAGTTATGGTTGTTTGAATTTTCCTTGCGCTTTCATTTTTAATTTCAAGCATCTCGATATGTTTTTCTCGTGAATCGAAAAGCTGATTGAAAAGTTAGGTCTATTTGAATTTCTTGAGAGCCTCCTTTGTTCAATTTCAAGCGTATCGATATATTATTGGCCTGAATCGGACATCCAAGTCAAAAGTTATGGTTGTTTGAATTTTCCTTGCGCTTCCATGTTTAATTTGGAGCATCACGATATATTTTGCTCTTGAATTTGACATCGGAGTGAAATTTTATGACTATTTGAATTTCTTGAGTGCTTCCGTTGTTCAATTTTGATCATCTTGATATATTATCGGCCTGAATCGGACATCCGAGTCAAATGTTATGCTCGTTTGAACTTGCCTTGGGCTTCCATTTTTAATTTCTCGATATATTTTGCTCGTAAATCGAAAAGATGAGTGAAAAGTTAGGTCTATTTGAATTTCTCGAGAGCCTCCTTTGTTCAATTTCAAGCGTATCGATATATTATTGGCCTGAATTAGACATCCAAGTCAAAAGTTATGGTTTTTTGAATTTGCCTTGCGTTTCCACGTTTATTTTCGAGCATCTCGATATATTTTGCTCTTGAATCGGACATCCGAGTGAAAAGTTTTGAGCATTTGAACTTCTCGAGTGCTTCCATTTTTCAATTTTCAGTGTCTCGAAATATTATTGGCCTGAATAAGACATCCGTGTAAAAAATTATGCCCGTTTGAACTTGGCTTGCGCTTCCATGTTTAATTTCGAGAATCTCCATATATTATGCTCCTAAATTGGACATCCGACTGAAACGTTTGAACTATTTGAATTTCTCGAGAGCCTCCTTTATTCAATTTCATGCGTATCGATATATTATTGGTCTGAATCAGACATCCCAGTCAAAAGTTATGGTTGTTTGAATATGCCTTGCGCTTTCATTTTTAATTTCGAGGTTCTCGATATGTTTTTCTCGTGAATCGAAAAGCTGAGTGACCAGTTAGGTCTATTTGAATTTCTTGAGAGCCTCATTTGTTCAATTTCAAGCTTATCGATATATTATGGGCCTGAATCGGACATCCGAGTCAAAAGTTTTGGCTGTTTGAATTTACCTTGCGCTTCCACGTTTATTTTCAAGCATCTCGATATATTTTGCTCTTGAATCGGACATCCGAGTGAAAGGTTTTGACCATTAGAATTTTTTGAGTGCTTCCGTTTTTCAATTTTGAGTGTCTCGATATATTATTGGCCTGAATCAGACATCCGTGTTAAAAAATTATGCCCGTTTGAACTTGCCTTACGCTTCCATGTTTAATTTCGAGAATCTTCATATATTATGCTCCTAAATCGGACATCCGACTGAAAAGTTAGGACTATTTTGAATTTCTCGAGAGCCTCCTTTATTCAATTTCAAGCGTATCGATATATTATTGGCCTGAATCAGACATCTCAGTCAAAAGTTATGACTGTTTGAATTTGCCTTGCGCTTCCATTTTTAATTTCTTGATATATTTTGCTTGTGAATCGCACAGCCGAGTGAAAAATTAGGTCTATTTGAATTTTTTGAGAGCCTTCTTTGTTTAATTTCAAGCGTATCGATATATTATTGGCCTGAATTGGACATCCGAGTCAAAAGTTATGACCCTTTGAATTTGCCTTGCACTTCGATGTTTAATTTCGGGCTTCAAGATATATATTTTCTCTTGAATCTGAGATCGGAGTGAAATTTTATGAGTATTTGAACTTGAGTGCTTCCATTGTTCAATTTTGATCTTCTCAATATATTATTGGCCTGAATCCGACATCCGAGTCAAAAGTTATGCCCGTTTGAACTTGCCTTGCGCTTCCATTTTTAATTTCTCGATATATTTTGCTTGTGAATCAGACAGCCGAGTGAAAAGTTAGGTCTATTTGAATTTGTCGAGAGCCTTCTTTGTTGAATTTCAAGCGTATCAATATATTATTGGCCTGAATCGGACATCCAAGTCAAAAGTTATGGCTGTTTCAATTTGCCTTGCGCATCCATTTTTAATTTCTCGATATATTTTGCTCGTGAATCGGACAGCCGAGTGATAAATTAGGTCTATTTGACTTTTTCGAGAGCCTTCTTTGTTTAATTTCAAGCATATCGATATATTTTGCTAGTGAATCGGAAAACCAAGTGAAAAGCTATGAATATTTGAATTTCTCGATAGCCTCCTTTTTTCAATTTCAAGCGTATCGATATATTATTGGCCTGAATCGAACATCCGAGTCAAAAGTTATGGCTGTTTGAATTTGCCTTGCGCTTCCATGTTTAATTTGGAGCATCACGATATATTTTGCTCTTGAATTTGACATCGCAGTGAAATTTTATGACTATTTGAATTTTTTGAGTGCTTCCGTTGTTCAATTTTGATCCTCTTGATATATTATTGGCCTGAATCGGACATCCGAGTCTAAAGTTATGCCAGTTTGAACTTGCCTTGCGCTTCCATTTTTAATTTCGAGCATCTCGATATATTTTGCTCTTGAATCGGACAGTCGAGTGAAAAGTTAGGTCTATTTGAATTTCTCAAGAGCCTCATTTGTTCAATATCAAGCGTATCGATATATTATTGGCCTGAATCGGACATCCGAGTCAAAAGTTATGGCTGTTTGAATTTACCTTGCGCTTCCATGTTTAAAGATGGAAGCTTGCTTGTGGGGCTTCTATGGAGGCTGGATCTTTGAGCTTCAATGAGGTCCTTCAATGGTGATTTTTCACCATGGAGATGCAGCTGAAGACAAAGGAGAAGAGGTGAGAGGAGGTGCCATCCATTAAGGAATAAGCCATGAAAAAAAAGAGCTTCACCACCAAGATGAGCCTTGGATAAGAAGCTTGGAAGGATGCTTCAATGGAGGAAAAGAAAGAGGGAGAGAAAGAGAGAGGGGGGAGCACGAAATTGAAGGAAGAAAAAGGGAGAGAAGTTGAACTTTGAGTTGTGTCTCACAAGACTCTCATTCATCAAAGTTACAACAAGTGTTACACATGCTTCTATTTATAGACTAGGTAGCTTCCTTGAGAAGCTTTCTTGAGAAAACTTCCTTGAGAAGCTTCTTTGAGAAAACTTCCTTGAGAAGCTAGAGCTTAGCTACACACACCCCTCTCATAACTAAGCTCACCTCCTTGAGAAGCTTCCTTAAGAAGATTCCTAAAGAAGCTAGAGCTTAGCTACATATACCTCTCTAATAGCTAAGCTCACCTCCTTGAGATGAGAAGCTAGAACTTAGCTACACACCCCTAATAATAGCTAAGCTCACCCCCATGACAAAAAAACATGAAAATACAAAAAAAAAGTCCTTACAACAAAGACTACTCAAAATGCCCCGAAATACAAGGCTAAAACCCTATACTACTAGAATGGCCAAAATACAAGGCCCAACCGAAGGAAAAACCTATTCTAATATTTACAAAGATAAGCGGGCTCATACTTAGCCCATGGGCTCGAAATCTACCCTAAGGCTCATGAGAACCCTAGGGCCTTCCCTTGGATCTCTAGCCCAATCTACTTGGAGTCTTCTACCCAATGCCCTTGCGGGATAGGATTGCATCATTCCCTCCACCTTGGAAAGGATTTGACCTCAAATCCTGAGGTTCTTCATACTCTGGGCTCCTTCCCTCAACACCTGTAAAAAGAACAAAAACATATATATTAGTGGTGTTTGGTATGTTGAAGTAAGGTAAGGTCTGAAAACCCATTTCCTGGGCATCTTTCCATGAAGGAACAAGGTTTCTCACCAACTCAATGAGTGGTGCTACAAGTATAGAAAAATATGGGACAAACCTTTTGTAAAAGTTTGTTAAGTCATGGAAGCCCCAAATTTTTCTTATACTTGGTGGAGTGGGCCACTCAGGAATGACCTTTATTCTCTTAGGGTTCATGGGAACCCGTTGATCACTATTTGAAAAATTAAGAAAAGTAACGCAATTAAACATACCTTTTTCTGTATTTTCATATTGATTATTCCTACCAAAAAGTATGACAAACCTAAGGTGTCCCATATGAGTACCTAAGTTTGTATTGAAACTAAAAATAAGAACAAACCTACCTAATGGGTCCCTATGTACACACACCATGAACATGTTAGGTGTACGAGTGATTTTACAAAAGAGGGTTGCACCACTCAAAACATTCATCATACCACCTATTTTAGGGACTTGGTGCCTAATAATACCTATTTTGGGCACCAAAAAAGCACAAGGATTTAAGCTCTTGCGAACCAAACCCTCATCCAACAACTTCTTTACTTGAGGAATAAACCCAAGCCCAAGAGGTGTGGCAATGCTAGCAAGTGTCTTTTTACAAAAGAGAAAATGTGGAGGTTGTCTAAGAGGAAAAGTTTCTTTAATGTTTGTCTTTATTGTAAAATGAGTTTCCTTCTTAGCTAACCTCTTGGAGGAGACACTTACCTCCTTACACTTCTCTTTAACCACTAATGGTTGTCCATCTTCTTGGGGGTAGATTTCTTCACTAGATTCTTCCCATTTTGCTTCTTCACTTTCACTAGAGGAAGGTGAAGTAGTAGCCTCATCTTGGCTACTATAAATGTCTTGGCCCCTCATAATCATGGTTTTTGTGGTGGGGCATTGAGAAGTAATGTGTCCTCTTCCAAGACATTTAAAGCACTTTATAGAGCTAGTTTTCTCTTGCATACTAGCCTTAGGGGCTTGCTTTTCTATTGCCTTCCCCTTATCATCTTTGGGCTTAGAAGGTGTCACCCCTAAGATGCCTTGACCTTGGTCTTTCTTTGGATAAGAGTGAGAGCCATAAGATTTTGAAGTAGACTTCTTTTTAAGTTGTTGCTCTACCCTTATTTCCCAATCTAAGTTAGCCTCTACATTGTCCTTCCCATGGAAGTATGAGAGGTTAATGTTAGCCTCTTGAGGCTTTCTTTCCTTTTCTCTTCTATGGGAGTGAGGTCTAAGATGTGACCTATGCCTTCCTTCGTAATAGTCACGAAGTTCTTCACTTAGGCTCTTGCAAGAGTTATGACTACTATAGGAGGCATGTTTTTCTCTTTTCATTTCTTTCATTATTTTTCTTCTTTCTTCCTCTCTTATTTTCTTTCTTTCATCTTGACTTATTTCTTCCACTCTTTTTTTTCCTTTTTCTTTTCTCTCTTGTTTTTCTTTCCATAACTTGAGGGAACTCAACTCATCTAAGATTCTAGATAAAGGGTCTTTATGACTAGTACCCTTGCCATTAACACTAGATGAATGATGACTCATGTTGGTTCCTAAGTAAAAATTGCCTAAAATTATTACACACAAATGGAAGTTTGGTAACCTATTGGAGGCTCCCAACACACTTCCAATGAAAGGCCTTTTTGTTACAAAAACTTGAAAGCAATGAAGGTAAGTAAATTGCAAATTACCAAAATTACAAAACGGTCCTTTGGTGTGTCTCCTCTTTGGTGATGAAAGTAAGCAAGAAATGTAAACTAGGCGAATCCTAAGAGTGTTTGGATGACCACATTCAAGGTTCCCAACAAAACACTCACTATCCTAAGGAAAAATTGCCTAAAATTATTACACACAAATGGAAGTTTGGTAACCTATTGGAGGCTCCCAACACACTTCCAATGAAAGGCCTTTTTGTTACAAAAACTTGAAAGCAATGAAGGTAAGTAAATTGCAAATTACAAAATTACAAAACGGTCCTCAATTTTGGTGGTTGTTCTCTCTTTGGTGATAAACTCAATTTGGAGTGCTTCTTAGTCCAATAGCTCTTAAGGTGGTTGGCCCCTTACTTCTGGACTCAAATTCTTCAAGGGATGGCACCAATCCTCCTTCCAATTCCTATATGGCAACCCACAAACAAGGAAACAAAGAGACAAGCAATAACCAAAGACCAAAAAAAATAAAACGAAAGCTAAACCAATGGAGTTTTAACAAGACAATTTTTCAAGGATTATTCAACAATTAAAGCAATGAAAAGGACATAGAAGCAAGCTAGGACTCAAAGAGAAACTTAGAATGGCTCTAGAGTAGAGTAAAAAAAACTGAAAAAAAAAAGACTCAACAAAACTCTAGCTTTGGCACTTGTCTTCACACTAATTTTGAATTGAAATTTCCAATTATAGAATAAATTTTGAGCCAAACCAACAAGCACCCTTCCCTTTCACCTTTTTTTTCTGGATACTGATTTTCCTGCAAACTTGTGCGATTTTTCGTATTTTTTCCTTTTATCCAAATCACTTGTTTCTTTTTTTATAACTTTTTTCCAGATGTCTAGAAAATTCAGTAAAAATTTCAGCTCTAAATTCGAAGTAACCAATTCTCAGTAATTTTTACAATTTTGTATGTCCAAGCTGCCAGCACCAGCGATTTGTTTCTTTAAGCATGGTATATTGATTGCCTTGGACTTACTTTCAACCTTCCTATGTATGTTGAACTCACTAGGATTGTTTACCACAGTTTTAGGAGTTCAATATTCACTTAGGATCAACATTTCAGCCAGCAATTCAATCACCAAAACTCAAATTCACAATAGACACAATCATAAGGAAACCTAAAAGTTCAAGAAAAGGTTCACAATCAAAGACTCTCTAAGAATTTTGCATGAACATGTTAAGGACTAATTAACATGAAAGATTTGACTCAAATCAAATAATAGGCTAAAAGAATTTCATACACTCATGAACAAATGAGTTAGACAAAGAAACAAGAAAATAAAATTCAGCACAACATAAGAAATCTTATGTGACAAGTTTCATGACTAGACATGACTTCTATGAAAAAACTACAATAGGTGAACAAGTCACTCTAGATTTTTGAGGTTTTCTTCTACTTTAATATTTTTGTAAGAATTTTATGGTTTAGGATTCAGCCACAAAAAATAACAAGACAAAACTCAAAGGAACCTAAACTCAACACAGTTCATGGTTCAAGAACAAGAACAAGAAATTTGAACCATAGAAAATCAAATCTAACTTCTATAGCAAGTTTAATCGGTGGAAACTCTAAAGAATCATGTTAACAACATTTAGAACAAGACATGTGAGGAGATACATGGAGAAAAATGAAGAAACAACAATGGAAGAGAAGGTAAAGAAAAAAAATAATGGAGGTTTAAGGAGCACCTACTTGAAGTTCTTGTGCTCTGATTACCACTTGATGGAAGCTTGCTTGTGGGGCTTCTATGGAGGCTGGATCTTTGAGCTTCAATGAGGTCCTTCAATGGTGATTTTTCACCATGGAGATGCAGCTGAAGACAAAGGAGAAGAGGTGAGAGGAGGCGCCATCCATTAAGGAATAAGCCATGAAAAAAAAGAGCTTCACCACCAAGATGAGCCTTGGATAAGAAGCTTGGAAGGATGCTTCAATGGAGGAAAAGAAAGAGGGAGAGAAAGAGAGAGGGGGGAGCACGAAATTGAAGGAAGAAAAAGGGAGAGAAGTTGAACTTTGAGTTGTGTCTCACAAGACTCTCATTCATCAAAGTTACAACAAGTGTTACACATGCTTCTATTTATAGACTAGGTAGCTTCCTTGAGAAGCTTTCTTGAGAAAACTTCCTTGAAAAGCTTCTTTGAGAAAACTTCCTTGAGAAGCTAGAGCTTAGCTACACACACCCCTCTCATAACTAAGCTCACCTCCTTGAGAAGCTTCCTTAAGAAGATTCCTAAAGAAGCTAGAGCTTAGCTACACATACCTCTCTAATAGCTAAGCTCACCTCCTTGAGATGAGAAGCTAGAACTTAGCTACACACCCCTAATAATAGCTAAGCTCACCCCCATGACAAAAAAACATGAAAATACAAAAAAAAAGTCCTTACAACAAAGACTACTCAAAATGCCCCGAAATACAAGGCTAAAACCCTATACTACTAGAATGGCCAAAATACAAGGCCCAACCGAAGGAAAAACCTATTCTAATATTTACAAAGATAAGCGGGCTCATACTTAGCCCATGGGCTCGAAATCTACCCTAAGGCTCATGAGAACCCTAGGGCCTTCCCTTGGATCTCTAGCCCAATCTACTTGGAGTCTTCTACCCAATGCCCTTGCGGGATAGGATTGCATCATTTAATTTTGAGAAGCGCGATATATTTTGCTCTCTAATCAGACATCCGGTTGAAATTTTATGTCTATTTGAATTTTTTGAGTGCTTCTATTGTTCAATTTTGATCATCTCGATATATTATTGGCCTGAATCGGACATCCGAGTCAAAATTTATGCCCGTTTGAACTTGCCTTGCTCTTCCATTTTTAATTTCGAGCATCTCGATATGTTTTTCTTGTGCATCGGAAAGCCGAGTGAAATGTTAGGTCTATTTGAATTTCTCGAGAGCCTTCTTTGTTCAATTTCAAGCGCATCAATATATTATTGGCTTTAATCAGACATTCGACTCAAAAGTTATGGCTGTTTGAATTTGCCTTGCGGTTCCACGTTTATTTTCGAGCATCTTGATATATTTTGCTCTTGAATCAGACATCCGAGTGAAAATTTTTGACCATTTGAATTTCTCGAGTGCTTCCGTTTGTCAATTTTGAGGGTCTCGATATATTATTGACCTGAATCGGACATCCGTGTCATAAATTATGCCCGTTTGAACTTGCCTTGCTCTTCCATGTTTAATTTCGAGAATCTCTATATATTATGCTTCTAAATCAGACATCCGACTTAAAAGTGAGGACTATTTGAATTTCTCGAGAGCCTCCTTTATTCAATTTCAAGCGGATCGATATATTATTGGCCTGAATCGGACATCCCAGTCAAAAGTTATGGTTGTTTGAATTTGGCTTGTGCTTCCATGTTTACTTGCCTTGCGTTTCCATATTTTGCTCTTGAATCGGACATCCGATGGAAATTTTATGACTATTGAAATTTCTCGAGAGCTTCTGATGTTCAATTCCGAGTGTCTCGATATATTATTGGCCTGAATCGGACATCCAAGTCAAAAGTTATGCCCGTTTGAACTTGCCTTGCGTTTCCATTTTTAATTTCGAGCATCTCGATATATTTTGCTTTTGAATCGGACAGCCGAGTGAAAAGTTAGGTCTATTTAAATTTCTCGAGAGCCTCATTTGTTCAATTTCATGCGTATCGATATATTACTGGCCTGAATCTCGATATATTTTGCTCTTGAATCTGACATCGGAGTGAAATTTTATGACTATTTGAATTTCTTTGTTGGATCGAGTGGCCTCAGAATAATTAAGAAGGGGGGGTTGAATTAATTATTCCTAAACCTTTACTAATTAAAAATTACTCTTCTAAGGCTTTTACTTATTTTGTTAAGAGAATATGAAGTAGAAGAGAAATTTAATAGAAAGTAAAAGCAGAAATTAAATGCACAGCGGAAAGTAAAAGAGTAGGGAAGAAGGAAACAAACACAAGAGTTTTTATACTGGTTCGGCGACAACCCGTGCCTACATCCAATCCCCAAGCAACCTACGGTCGTTGAGATTTCTTTCAACCTTGTAAAAATCCATTTACAAGCAAAGATCCACAAGGGATGTACCCTCCCTTGTTCTCTTTGAACCTAGTGGATGTACCCTCCACTAGAACTGATCGACAAGAGATGTACCCTCTCTTGTTCTCAGTCAAACCCAAGTAGATGTACCCTCTACTTGTACCACAAAGGATGTACCCTCCAATGTGTTAAGACAAAGATCTCAAGCTGTTAAACCTTTGATACTTTGTGAATGGGGATACAAAAGAATTCTCAGGCGGTTAGTCCTTTGAACACTTTTGTATTAGGGAATGGGAAGAATCAAAAGAATTCTCAGACTGTGTCGTTTTGAATTCTTTGACAAGGGAGAAGGGAGACACAAAAGAATTCAGGCGGTTAGTCCTTTGTTCTTTTGGAAAAGGGAGAAGAGAGACACAAAAAGAATTCAGGCGGTTAGTCCTTGGCGAATTCTTTTTGGCAAAGGGAGAAGAGAATGAAAAGATGAATAGTACAAGTTTTCAAGGTTTGGAAAACCAGAAAACTTCATAAAGCTTTTGGTACAAAGAAGAAGAAGAAGTTCAAAGAGATTCAAGGCTTGTAAAGGATTGTAATGAAATGATTGGAAAAGTATTCAAGATAGAATGAATGAATTGATTGAAAAATGCAAAACAAAGCCTTTCTTTTATAGACTCTTCATGTCTGGTTAAGAAGACCGTTTAGAAGAGTTATAACTTTTAGAAAAACTTAAAACCAATTTGAAAAAGTCAAAAACCTTTTGAAGAGTTACATCTTTTGATTTATTAGAAACAGTCACTGGTAATCGATTACCAAATTAGTGTAATCGATTACACAAGGCTTTTAAGTGAAAGGATGTGACTCTTCACATTTGAATTTGAATTTCAACGTTCAAGGGCACTGGTAATCGATTACCAAAACATTGTAATCGATTATAGCCTTTTGAAAATAATTGGAACGTTGTAAATTCATTTTGAAAACTTTTTCAAACACATTTTGCTACTGGTAATCGATTACAACAATATGGTAATCGATTACCAGAGAGTAAAAACTCTGGTAAAAGGTTTTGTCAAAAACTCATGTGCTATTCAAAGTTTTGAAAAACTTTTTAATACTTATCTTGATTGAGTCTTCTCTTTATTCTTGAATCTTTGAGTCTTGATTCTTGAGATCTTGAACCTTGAATCTTGATTCTTGACTCTAGACTTTCTTCTTGAGTCTTGAATTCTTCTTGATTCTTATCTTGAACTCTTGACTTGTTCTTGATTCACTTGAGATGTTCTTTGATTCACTTGAGTTGTTCTTTGATTGATCTTTGAGCTTTTTGTTCATAACCTTTGCCATCATCTTTTGTTGTCATCATTGTTATCATCAAAACACCTTTGAATCACCTTTGATTCACCATGAAGCTTTGCTTCTACATTCTTGAGTGCTTCCGTATTTCAATTTTGATCTTCTCGATATATTATTGGCCTGAATTAGACATCCGAGTCAAAAGTTATGCCCGTTTGAACTTGCCTTGCGCTTCCATTTTTAATTTCTCGATATATTTTGCTCGTGAATCGGACAGCCGAGTGAAAAGTTAGGTCTATTTGAATTTTTTGAGAGCCTTCTTTGTTTAATTTCAAGTGTATCGATATATTATTACCCTGAATCGGACATCCGAGTCAAAAGTTATGGCTGTTTGAATTTGCCTTGCGCTTCCGTGTTTAATTTTGAGAATCACGATATATTTTGCTCTCTAATCAGACATCCGGTTGAAATTGTATGACTATTTGAATTTCTTGAGTGCTTCTGTTGTTTAATTTTGATCATCTCGTTATATTATTGGCCTGAATCGGACATCCGAGTCAAAAGTTATGCCCGTTTGAACTTGCCTTTTGCTTCCATGTTAAATTTCGAGAATCTCGATATATTATGCTCCTGAATCGGACATCGAGTGAAAAGTTAGGACTATTTGAATTTCTCGAGAGCCTCCTTTGTTCAATTTAAGGTGTATCGATATATTATTGGCCTGAATCGGACATCTGAGTCAAATAACAGAACAAGAACAAAAACGAGAACTCAACAAGACCCAAACAAGAACGAAACAAGATGTAAACAAGAACAAAACAAGACGCAAACAAGAATGCAAATAACAGAACTAGGACAAAACACGAACCTGGACAAATGACAAAGAAAAAGAATAGGATAGGATAGAACCTGTATCAAGAGCCGAAGCTCTGATACCAAATGATGTGATCCTGACTAGGAGCGGATCGCTTGATACTGGTTACAGAGTTTGGATGACGCCACTTCCGGTGAAGGAAGATAAGTTAGGGTAGACGCCACTTCCGGTGAAGGAAGATAAGTCAGGATAGACACCACAAGGATTACCTTGATAAGTCTAAAATTGGTTCAACAAGGAACCCAGAGAGAAGCTCTCACCAAATTTTATCAAATGCCAAAAGTTTCCTTATTGAAAACAAAAAACCAATACTTATAGTGTATCTGAACAAAAAGATAGAAATAGACATGGGCCTTCTAAAGATTATGGGCCAAAATTACAATAAATAAAAATTATTAATAAAAATAGAACATATTTGGTATGAGCCTTCTAATTAATCTTGGCCTTCAGCAACAATTAATAGTCTTGATAGTGTCTCTGCCTCTGGGCCTTCCTCCTTCTCCACTCGGGGGCTTTGTCCTTCTCCACTTGGGCCTTTAGCCTGTATTTGGCCAGTTTCAGGATTCTCATCAACAACGGAAAATAAAAGAGTGTAAGGAAGAAGAAGACAAACACAAAAATTTATACTAGTTTGAAATGGAGGAAGAGGAAATGGAGGAAGGAATTTGCGTTTCCTAAGTCTCGGAATGCCGTTGGCTTTGACTCGAAGAACCCTTTCGCTTCTTTGATGGTTCCTCCATTTGAAGGAGTTATTTGAAATTTCAATTGGTTCAAATGAAAGAGAATGAAAAAAGATGAAGTTTGGGCTTTGTGGGGAGTGATTTGGATAAGAAATGAGTGAGATATGGCAGAAACAAGAATTGGGAACGAGGGTTCACAAGAAAATGAGATGTTTTTTATTTCTGATTTGAAATCTGGACAAATTAATTGAAAGAAATCAAAATAAAATTTTAAAAAATACTGGTTTTGGTGTTACCTTTTTCATGATTAAAGTATCTAGTTCTTCAAAGATAGAAGTCACACTTTTACTTTTTGCTTAATCTTCTTGAGAGATGTTCTCATCACTCTCATAGTCCTTGGTTAGAACGTTGATCTCCTTCTCTGAACCGTCGGATGAGTCATTGTCATCCCAAGCAATGTAGGCCTTCTTGGTCCTTCTTTCTTCATACCTTTTCTTATCACTTTTCTCAGGCCATTCCTCATTTGAGGGACAATTTGCTTTAATGTGACCAAGTTGGATGCATTTGTAGCATCTAAGAATTTGAGAGTTTTCTTGAGATATTCTTCCATTGTTGAAGTTCTGAAGCCTCTCGATTCTTCTCTTCTTGACAAATTTTTGAAACTTCTTCACAAAGAGTGAGAAGTCTTCTTCATCTTTTGATTCTTCTTCTTCATTTTCTTCTTGCATTGATGAAGAGGCTTTGAGTGCTATACTTCTTTTCTTTTTGTCGGTTTCTTCATTTTGATTAAGTCGTTGGAGTTCCATTTCATGTTCCTGCAATTTTCCAAACATAGTAGCAAGAGACATAGAGGAGAGATCTTTACTTTCAGAAATAGCAGTTACCTTGGGCTGCCATTCCCTACTTAAGCATCTTAAAACTTTATTAATTAGATCTTCATTAGGGAAGATTTTTCCTAAAGAGGCAAGATGGTTGACTATATGTGTGAATCTTTTCTGCATGCTATGGATGTTTTCATTAGGGTTCATCCTAAACAATTCATATTCATGTGTAAGGGTATTGACTCTAGATCTTTTCACATCAGTGGTGCCTTCATGTGTAAGTTGGAGAGTATCCCGCATCTCCTTGGCATTTGTGCAATTTGACACTCTAAAATACTCATCTATTCCTACGGCTGAAGTAATAATGTTTTTGGCTTTAAGATCATACTGGATTCTTCTTCTATCTTCTTCAGTCCACTTGTCTCTAGGTTTTTGTGTTGTGGTGCTAGGTGCTTACATCTACTACAGTAGGTATGTAAGGTCCTATTTCTATTGCTTCCCAAATGTTTAAATCTATGGCTTCAATGAAAATTTGCATACGGGTTTTCCAATAGTGGTAACCCTCACCATTGAAGATAGATGGCCTATGGATGGAATTTCATTCAGGAAACAAAGAATTTGAAGAGGCCATGAATCTTGAAGTGGTTAAACTTTCTACAAGATACCTGCTCTGATACCACTTGTTGGATCAAGTGGCCTCGGAATAATTAAGAATTGGGGGGGGGGGTTGAATTAATTATTAATGTACCTTGACTAATTAAAAATCCATTCTTCTTAATGTTACTAGATTCAATTAGACTTTTACTATAATGTTAAGAAAGTAAAGAACAGAAATAGAAACTTAACCAAAAGTAAAAGCAATAATTAAAGTGCACAGCGGAAATAAAAGAGTGTAAGGAAGAAGAAGACAAACACAAGAATTTATACTGGTTCAGCAACAACCCGTGCCTACATCCAGTCCCCAAGTGACCTGTGGTCCTTGAGATTTCTTTTCAACCTTATAAAATCCTTTACAAGCAAAGATCCACAAGGGATGTACCCTCCCTTGTTCTCTTTGAACAACCAAGTGGATGTACCCTCCACTTGAACTGATCCACAAGAGATGTACCCTCTCTTGTTCTCAGTTACAACAACCCAAGTAGATGTACCCTCTACTTGTACCACAAAGGATGTACCCTCCAATGTGTTAAGACAAAGTTCTCAGGCGGTTAGTCCTTTCAAATCTTTTGTTTAAGGGAAAGGGAAGAATCAAAAGAATTCTCAGACTGTGTCATTTTGAATTCTTTGACAAGGGAGAAGGGAGACACAAAAGAATTCAGGCGGTTAGTCCTTCGTTCTTTTGGAAAAGGGAGAAGAGAGACACAAAAAGAATTCAGACGGTTAGTCCTTGGAGAATTCTTTTTGGCAAAGGGAGAAGAGAATGAAAAAGATGAATAGCACACTTTTGTTTTCTGTGAAAGAAGAAAGTTTGGAAACCAGAAAACTTGGAAAGTTTTTGGCAAAGGAAGAAGAAGAAGATATCAAAAGGTTATCAAAAAGTTGTGTGTAAAAGTTGTAATAATTGTTTTTGAAATGCGAGTCAAGGTCTTGCTTTTATAGACTCCTCATGTCTGGTCAAGAAAGCCATTAGAAGAGTTATAACCTTTAGAAAAACTTGAAAACCATTGGAAGAGTTATATCTCTTGATTTTTATTCAAAACTTGTCACTGGTAATCGATTACCAAAACCATGTAATCGATTACACAAAGCTTTTTATGAAAGGATATGACTCTTCACAATTGATTTTGAATTTCAACGTTCAGATACACTGGTAATCGATTACCAATATCTTGTAATCGGTTACACCATTTTGAAATCAATTGGAACGTTGCAAATTCAGTTGAAAACTTTTGAAAACAAACTTTGCCACTGGTAATCGATCACAGGAAACCGGTAATCGATTACCAGAGAGTAAAAACTCTGGTAACTTAGAAAATTTTGAGAAAAACTCTTTTGAAAAACAAAACTGTGCTATGTTTGTTTTTTGAAAAATATTTTCAATACTTCCCTTGTGAAGTCTTCTTGATTTTTTCTCTTGAATCTTGAATTCATCTTCTCTTGAATCTTGTAATCAAACTTCTCTTGATTCTTGCAACTTGTTGACTCAATCTTGAAATCATTCTCTTGGGCTTTTTGTCATCATCTTTGTTATCATCAAAAATACTTGAATCAACTTGATTCATCATCATGAAGCTTGCTTCTACAATCTCCCTCTTTTTTATGATAACAACCCTGAAATCAAGAAACACATACACATTCTTTTTCCTTGTCGACCACTCACTTAATTCTCCATATTCTCCTCCTTTGTTTTTGAGTTTAAGCTTTACTTGAAATTAAGTTATTTAATTATGCGAGTTCTTGATTTAATCCCTATTTTCTCTCCCCCTTTGGCATCAACAAAAACCAAAGTGCGTAACAAATGACTAATCATACACAAGACATTCATTGAAAAATCATGAAGCAGAAAACATGAAAAACCCAAATTAATATATAAACCACATAGTCATATAACATAATTCATAAATGTTCAGCCATACTAAGCAAATATTAAAAGAAATACTAAAATGTTCAAATGTCATAATAATATAGCCAAATACACGACTAGAAATCAAAGTACTAAAAATATTAATAATAATAAAATCTAAGATGATGGTGGTGGAGGTGGTGGTAGATCAAAGCATGTGCGGATGTAAGAGACATCTCCTTCAACCTTGGCGATCCTTGAATCCATCTCATCGAATCGCATGTCCACTTGTAACTCCAAAGCATCAAACCTTTCACCAACAAAGGTTTGAAGACCATCGAACCTGTCCAAGATTTTTTGAAGAAGAGAGGAATCTTCTCCAACTGGTAAGTTTCCTTCTTCATCAATGGGTTGAGCACCCTTTTTTACCCAAGAGCCATCATGCTCTTTACGATAACCAAAAGATGCAATCACAGCGGCACCAATTAAGAAGGATCTCTTGATTGGAACATAGGGTTAAGAATCAAGAGGGATGTTAAAGTGTTGAAGAAAGAGAGTGACTAAGTGTGCCCAATCAATTTGTCGGCCTGTATGAAAAGCCCACATGACAATAAGATCTTCCTTAGAAACCTGTGCAAGGTTTGAAGATCTTGGAAGCAAAATACGTACAATGAGATAATGAAGGATGCGGCTTTCAAAAGCCAATGAATTGACAAGAAGCCTTCTGGTCATATCCGCTTGGTTGGTGCAAACCAACCGGCGGGCATTATGCACAGAGAAATCAAATTTCCAATCATCATTTAGTGTACCTTCAAATGGTACACCTTCACTAGACAATTGGGTCAAGTCATAGAATAGGGATTGGTCAATGACCATTTTTATTCTGTAAACTTCAGAAATAAAAGTGCCTTCTTGAATTTCAAGATTAGAATAGAAGGCTTTAACTAATTCAGAATAAACATGTAATTTTAAAGACATGAAAGGAATGAGATTGGAGTTCTCAAATGCCTGAATGCATTCAAAACTCTCATTGGAAAAGAAATCCATGTCAATGAATTTTTGATCAATAATGGAACGAGAAGAGAAAAGATTTGTGTACCGTATCCGTTGTTCTTCTGTTGAGAACAATGAGGAAGAGGAAATGGAGGAAGGAATCTGCGTTTCTTGAGTCTCAAAATGCCGTTGGCTTCGACTCGAAGAACCCTTTTGCTTCTTTGATGGTTCCTCCATTTGAAGGAGTTATTTGAAATTTCAATTGGTTCAAATGAAAGAGAATGAAAAAAGATGAAGTTTGGGCTTTGTGGGGAGTAATTTGGACAAGAAATGAGTGAGATATGACAGAAACAAGAATTGGGAACGAGGGTTCGCGAGAAAATGAGAAGTTTCTGATTTCTGATTCGAAATCTGGATATATATAGGTGCAGGGATGGGTTGTAATTGATTACAACATTTGGTAATCTATTACACCTTACTTAACTGCCGGTAATCGATTACACTATTGTTTTAATCGATTACCAGAGAGCATTTCAGCCAAAACTAAATGTTGAATGACTTTTAAGGGAAAAAGGGATTTGAACGAATATCAAAATACCTTCTTAAAGAAAATATATATAACATTAAATTTTGAGAATACTTTATGAAAGAACCTTAATCAAGTAATTCACATATCACATTCAAAATCATGCATAATCATTTAAAAGAAACATATATATTCAATTATATCAAAATAATCAACACAAGTATTGAAGAACAAAGATCATAGATATTATCAGAATATTTAAAAGGAGACTTCATGCTTTGAGAAGGAAAATTAACTCAATCAAGAACATATAAACATATACTCACAATTTCAATCAATCAAGTCAAACAAATAAAATTTTGTTAGTCATCATAATCAAATTAATTGAAAGAAATCAAAATAAAATTTTAAAAGAGAATGGTTTTGGTGTTACCTTTTTCATGATTAAAGTATCTAGTTCTTCAAAGATAGAAGTCACACTTTTACTTTTTGCTTAATCTTCTTGAGAGATGTTCTCATCACTCTCATAGTCCTTGGTTAGAATGTTGATCTCCTTCTCTGAACCGTCGGATGAGTCATTGTCATCCCATGCAATGTAGGCCTTCTTAGTTTGCCCATCGGATGAGTCATTGTCCTAAGCAAAGTTCCCAATGTCCTATTAACAACTTTTATTTGCCCCTCAGTTTGTGGGTGACAAATGGTTGAAAATAACAATTTAGTGCCCAACTTGCCCCACAAAGTCCTCCAAAAATGGCTTAGGAACTTAGAGTCCCTATCACTAACAATGCTCTTTGGCAAACCATGGAGTCTCACAATCTCCTTGAAAAACAAATCAGCCACATGGGAAGCATCATCAACTTTTTTACATGGAATAAAATGAGCCATTTTAGAAAAACTATCAACGACCACAAAAATGGAGTCTCTACCACTGCTTGTTTTTGGCAGCCCCAAAACAAAATCCATGGATAAATCAATCCAAGGATACTCCAGAATTGGCAATGGAGTATACAAAATTTCTGCACATCCTTTTTCATATGAGGCCAATAAAAATGTTCTTGTAATGTTTCTAGAGTCTTTTGGACCCCAAAATGCCCCCATTAAACCCCCTTCATGTGCTTCACAAACAAGCAAGTTTCTTGTAGAACATTTAGGCACACACAATTTGTTTTCTTTGAAAAGAAAGCCTTCATGTCTAAAGAAACCATTTTCTGAAAAATTTCACCAAAAGTTTCATCACTTTCATTCATGCTTTTCAAACATTCAAGATCAATCAATTTTGTTTCAAGCATAGAAAGTAGTGCATGACGCCGAGAAAGAGCATCGGCTACAATATTATCTTTTCCCTTTTTATGTTTGATAACATAAGGGAATTGCTCTAGGAATTCCACCCACTTGGCATGCCTTTTGTTAAGCTTACCTTGTCCCTTGATATATTTGAGGGACTCATGGTCACTATGAATGACAAATTCCTTTGGGATAAAGGTAGTGTTGCCATGTTTTCAAAGCCCGCACTAAGGTATACAACTCCTTATCATAAGTTGAATAGTTAAGGGTAAGACCACTTAACTTTTCACTAAAATAAGCAATTGGATGGCCTTCTTGCAACAACACAGCCCCAATTCCAACATTTGAAGCATCACACTCAATTTCAAAAGATTTTTTAAAGTTTGGAAACTCCTCACAAATCGTCTATAAAAACTTTCTAAGCCATGAAAACTCCTCACCTCGGTCACAGACTTAGGTGTAGGCCATTCTTGAATAGCCCTAACCTTCTCCTCATCAACTTGCACTCCTTTTTGAACTCACAACAAACCCAAGAAACACAACATGGTTAGTACAAAAGATGCATTTTTCAAGATTGGCATACAATTGTTCTTCTCTAAGCACACACAAGACAGATTTTAAATGATCAATATGCAAATCAAGTGAAGTGCTATAGATAAGAATATCATCAAAGTACACCACAATGAACTTTCTTATGAACTCTCTCAAGATATGGTTCATTAATCTCATGAAAGTGCTAGGAGCGTTAGTTAGGCCAAAAGGCATAACCAACCATTCATACAAACCATATTTTGTTTTAAAAGCGGTTTTCCATTCATCCCCTTCTATAATCCTAATTTGATTGTATCCACTTTTTAAATCGATTTTAGAGAAGTAACATGCACCATGCAATTCATCAAGCAAATCATCAAGCCTAGGTATAGGATGCCTATATTTTATGGTGATGTTATTAAGGGCTCTACAATTGGAACACATGCACCACGACCCATCCTTTTTAGGGACCAAAATCACCGGGGCAGCACAAGGACTCATACTATCTCTTACCCAAACTTTGCTAATGAGTTCATCCACTTGTCTTTGAATCTCTTTGCTTTCTTGTGGATTACTTCTATAGGCTGGCCTATTGGGCAAAGAAGCTCCCAGAATGAGATCAATTTGATGCTCAATTTCCCCTCAAAGGTAGTAGTCCACTTGGCACACTTGATGGAAACATGTCTTGAAAATCCTACCAAAGGGATTTAACATTAGAAGGCACTTCAAAATCATCAAAAGTGTTAGTGGTCAAAATCTGATTTTTGCAAAGCAAGATGTATAGTGACTGTTTAGCACGAAACAACCTGTTGACCTCACTTTTTGTGGCTAAATAGCTCTCCCTCACTTCAAGTGTTTCACTTTTCTTTTGTTCACTCTTTTTCCTCTCAAGTGTTTCCCTCTTTTTCTCACTCTCAAGTGTTTTGCTCACTTTTTCTTTTTCTCTCTTCTTTTGCAGAAGTTTTTCTCTCATTTTCTTTTGATCCTCACACACTTCTTGTGGACTCAATGGTTTGAGCACAATCTTTTTGTCTTGGTGCATGAAAGAGATCTTGTTGGTGTAACCGTCATGATTGGCTCTTTTATCAAATTTCCATGGTCTCCCCAAAAGTAAGTGGCTGGCCTCCATAGGAACAACATCACAAAGTACCTTATCATTGTATTTCCCAATGGAAATGTCCACTTCAACTTGCTGCCTCACATGCACCTATCCATCCTTACTAAGCCATTGAAGTTTGTATGGCCTAGGATGTGGTTTAGTAGCTAAATTTAGCTTTGACACTAATCTAGCACTAGCCACATTGGTGCAACTACCTCCATCAATGATCACCATGCACACCTTGCCATTGATTAAACATCTAGTGTGAAAGATGTTTTCTCTTTGGCTCTCCTCCACGGGCTTCAATTGACCACCAAGTAACCGCCTAATCATCAACGAATCTCCCTCCAGAGTCTCCTCTTCCTCTACGTACTCACTCTCCTCTTCCTCTTCAACATCGGATTCACTTATATATTCTCCATCTCTAAGAACCATGGACCTTTTGTTAGGGCATTCAAAAGCATAGTGTCCTAGGCCTTGGCACTTGAAACACTTCACATCTCAACTCCTTTTAGAGGGTTCCTCTTGGGACTTTGAACGAGTTTTTAATGGGGTAGGTGTGGAACTACTAGAAGTAGCAGCCCCATCTTTCTTGCCTTTGTCTTTCCAACTAGAAGAACCAAAGTTGGTAGAACTCCTCTTAGCCACTCCTTTCCTTTTTAATTGTTGCTCTA